>NW_027476593.1:0-177313 GCF_051020955.1 Megalopta genalis | reverse complement strand
AACTGCATGCGAAACAAACGAGTTACCTTCAAATCCACGCGAAACATGATTTAGCTTCAAATCAATGCGATGTAGAAGGTTTAGCTTCAAATCCATGCGAAACAAATGATTTAGCTTCATATCAATGCGAAGTAGAAGGCTTAGCTTCAAATCCATGCGAAACAAATGGTTTAGCTAGAAATACTTGTGATATACATTATTTAGCTACAACTGCATGCGAAACAAACGAGTTAGCTTCAAATCCATGCGAAACACATGATTTAGCTTCAAATCAATGCGATGTAGAAGGTTTAGCTTCAAGTCCATTGCGATACACAAGATTTAGCTTCAAATCAATGCGATGTAGAAGGTTTAGCTTCAAATCCACGCGAAACAAATGATTGAGCTTCAAACACTTGGGATATAGGTGATATAGCTTCAACTGCATGCGAAACAAACGAGTTACCTTCAAATCCACGCGAAACACATGATTTAGCTTCAAATCAAAGCGATGTAGAAGGTTTAGCTTCAAATCCATACGAAACAAATGATTTAGCTTCAAATCAATGCGATGTAGAAGGTTTAGCTTCAAATCAATGCGATACACAAGATTTAGCTTCAAATCAATGCGAAGTAGAAGGCGTAGCTTCAAATCCATGCGAAATAAATGGTTTAGCTACAAATACTTGTGATATACATTATTTAGCTACAACTGCCCGCGAAACAAACGAGTTAGCTTCAAATCCATACGAAACACATGATTTAGCTTCAAATCAATGCGATGTAGAAGGTTAGCTTCAAATCCATGCGAAACAAATGATTGAGCTTCAAACACTTGGGATATAGTTGGTATAGCTTCAACTGCATGCGAAACAAACGAGTTACCTTCAAATTCACGCGAAATACATGAGTTAGCTTCAAATCAATGTGATGTAGAAGGTTTAGCTTCAAATCCATGCGAAACAATTGATTGAGCTTCAAACACTTGGGATAAAGGTGATATAGCTTCAGCTGCATGCGGAACAAACGAGTTACCTTCAAATCCACGCGAAACATGATTTAGCTTCAAATCAATGCGATGTAGAAGGTTTAGCTTCAAATCCATGCGATACACAAGATTTAGCTTCAAATCAATGCGATGTAGAAGGTTTAGCTTCAAATCCACGCGAAACAAATGATTGAGCTTCAAACACTTGGGATAAAGGTGATATAGCTTCAACTGCATGCGAAACAATCGAGTTACCTTCAAATCCACGCGAAACACATGATTTAGCTTCAAATCAATGCGATGTAGAAGGTTTAGCTTCAAATCCATGCGAAATAAATGATTTAGCTTCAAATCAATGCGAAGTAGAAGGCTTAGCTTCAAATCCATGCGAAACAAATGGTTTAGTTAGAAATACTTGTGATATACATTATTTAGCTACAACTGCATGCGAAACAAACGAGCTAGCTTCAAATTCATGCGAAACACATGATTTAGCTTCAAATCAATGCGATGTAGAAGGTTTAGCTTCAAATCCATGCGATACACAAGATTTAGCTTCAAATCAATGCGATGTAGAAGGTTTAGCTTCAAATCCACTCGAAACAAATGATTGAGCTTCAAACACTTGGGATAAAGGTGATATAGCTTCAACTGCATGCGAAACAAACGAGTTACCTTCAATCCACGCGAAACACATGACTTAGCTTCAAATCAATGCGATGTAGAAGGTTTAGCTTCAAATCCATGCGAAACAAATGATTTAGCTTCAAATCAATGCGATGTAGAAGGTTTAGCTTCAAATCAATGCGATACACAAGATTTAGCTTCAAATCAATGCGAAGTAGAAGGCGTAGCTTCAAATCCTTGCGAAACACATGATTTAGCTTCAAATCAATGCGATGTAGAAGGTTTAGCTTCAAATCCATGCGAAACAAATGATGAGCTTCAAACACTTGGGATATAGTTGGTATTGCTTCAACTGCATGCGAAACAAACGAGTTACATTCAAAATCACGCGAAATACATGAGTTAGCTTCAAATCAATGTGATGTAGAAGGTTTAGCTTCAATCCATGCGATACACAAGATTTAGCTTCAAATCAATGCGATGTAGAAGGTTTAGCTTCAAATCCACGCGAAAAAAATGATTGAGCTTCAAACACTTGGGATAAAGGTGATATAGCTTCAACTGCATGCGAAACAATCGAGTTACCTTCAAATCCACGCGAAACACATGATTTAGCTTCAAATCAATGCGATGTAGAAGGTTTAGCTTCAAATCAATGCGATACACAAGATTTAGATTCAAATCAATGCGAAGTAGAAGGCGTAGCTTCAAATCCTTGCGAAACACATGATTTAGCTTCAAATCAATGCGATGTAGAAGGTTTAGCTTCAAATCCATGCGAAACAAATGATTGAGCTTCAAACACTTGGGATATAGTTGGTATTGCTTCAACTGCATGCGAAACAAACGAGTTACCTTCAAAATCACGCGAAATACATGAGCTAGCTTCAAATCAATGTGATGTAGAAGGTTTAGCTTCAATCCATGCGAAACAATTGATTGAGCTTCAAACACTTGGGATAAAGGTGATATAGCTTCAGCTGCATGCGAAACAAACGAGTTACCTTCAAATCCAAGCGAAACATGATTTAGCTTCAAATCAATGCGATGTAGAAGGTTTAGCTTCAAATCCATGCGAAACAAATGATTTAGCTTCATATCAATGCGAAGTAGAAGGCTTAGCTTCAAATCCATGCGAAACAAATGGTTTAGCTAGAAATACTTGTGATATACATTATTTAGCTACAACTGCATGCGAAACAAACGAGTTAGCTTCAAATCCATGCGAAACACATGATTTAGCTTCAAATCAATGCGATGTAGAAGGTTTAGCTTCAAATCCGTGCGATACACAAGATTTAGCTTCAAATCAATGCGATGTAGAAGGTTTAGCTTCAAATCCACGCGAAACAAATGATTGAGCTTCAAACACTTGGGATAAAGGTGATATAGCTTCAACTGCATGCGAAACAAACGAGTTACCTTCAAATCCACGCGAAACACATGATTTAGCTTCAAATCAATGCGATGTAGAAGGTTTAGCTTCAAATCCATGCGAAACAAATGATTTAGCTTCAAATCAATGCGAAGTAGAAGGCGTAGCTTCAAATCCATGCGAAACAAATGGTTTAGCTAGAAATACTTGTGATATACATTATTTAGCTACAACTGCATGCGAAACAAACGAGTTAGCTTCAAATTCATGCGAAACACATGATTTAGCTTCAAATCAATGCGATGTAGAAGGTTTAGCTTCAAATCCATGCGATACACAGATTTAGCTTCAAATCAATGCGATGTAGAAGGTTTAGCTTCAAATCCACTCGAAACAAATGATTGAGCACCAAACACTTGGGATAAAGGTGATATAGCTTCAACTGCATGCGAAACAATCGAGTTACCTTCAAATCCACGCGAAACACATGATTTAGCTTCAAATCAATGCGATGTAGAAGGTTTAGCTTCAAATTCATGCGAAACACATGATTTAGCTTCAAATCAATTCGATGTAGAAGGTTTAGCTTCAATCCATGCGATACACAAGATTTAGCTTCAAATCAATGCGATGTAGAAGGTTTAGCTTCAAATCCACGCGAAACAAATGTTTGAGCTTCAAACACTTGGGATATATGTGATATAGCTTCAACTGCATGCGAAACGAACGAGTTACCTTCAAATCCACGCGAAACACATGATTTAGCTTCAAATCAATGCGATGTAGAAGGTTTAGCTTCAAATCCATGCGAAACAAATGATTTAGCTTCAATCAATGCGATGTAGAAGGTTTAGCTTCAAATCAATGCGATACACAAGATTTAGCTTCAAATCAATGCGAAGTAGAAGGCGTAGCTTCAAATCCATGCGAAACACATGATTTAGCTTCAAATCAATGCGATGTAGAAGGTTTAGCTTCAAATCCATGCGAAACAAATGATTGAGCTTCAAACACTTGGGATATAGTTGGTATAGCTTCAACTGCATGCGAAACAAACGAGTTACCTTCAAATTCACGCGAAATACATGAGTTAGCTTCAAATCAATGTGATGTAGAAGCTTTAGCTTCAAATCCATTCGAAACAAATGATTTAGCTTCAAATCAATGCGAAGTAGAAGGCTTAGCTTCAAATCCATGCGAAACAAATGGTTTAGCTAGAAATACTTGTGATATACATTATTTAGCTACAACTGCATGCGAACAAACGAGTTAGCTTCAAATTCATGCGAAACACATGATTTAGCTTCAAAACAATGCGATGTAGAAGGTTTAGCTTCAAATCCATGCGAAACAAATGATTTAGCTTCAAATCAATGCGAAGTAGAAGGCTTAGCTTCAAATCCATGCGAAACAAATGGTTTAGCCGGAAATACTTGTGATATACATTATTTAGCTACAACTGCCTGCGAAACAAACGAGTTAGCTTCAAATCCATGCGAAACACATGATTTAGCTTCAAAGCAATGCGATGTAGAAGGTTTAGCTTCAAATCCATGCGATACACAAGATTTAGCTTCAAATCAATGCGTTGTAGAAAGTTTAGCTTCAAATCCACGCGAAACAAATGATTGAGCTTCAAACACTTGGGATAAATGTGATATAGCTTCAACTGCATGCGAAACAAACGAGTTACCTTCAAATCCACGCGAAACACATGATTTAGCTTCAAATCAATGCGATGTAGAAGGTTTAGCTTCAAATCAATGCGATGTAGAAAGTTCAGCTTCAAATCCATGCGACACATATGATTTAGCTTCAAATACTTGCGATATAAGTGATATAGCTTCAAAAGCAGGAGGAACAAACGAGGTAGCTTCAATTCCTCGCGAAATAAATGATTTAGCTTCAATCAATGCGAAGTAGAAGGCTTAGCTTCAAATCCATGCGAAACAAATGGAGAAGCTACAAATGCTTGTGATATACATTATTTAGCTACAACTGCATGCGAAACAAACGAGTTAGCTTCAAATCCATGCGAAACACATTAGTTAGCTGCAAATCAGTGCGAAGTTGTAGGCTCATTTTCAAATCAATGCGATTCAAATGGTTCATCTTCAAATACTTGTGAAAGACATGATTTAGCTACAACTGCATGCGAAACAAACGAGTTAGCTTCAAATCCATGCGAAACACATGATTTAGCTTCAAATCAATGCGATGTAGAAGGTTTAGCTTCAAATCCGTGCGATACACAAGATTTAGCTTCAAATCAATGCGATGTAGAAGGTTTAGCTTCAAATCCACGCGAAACAAATGATTGAGCTTCAAACACTTGGGATAAAGGTGATATAGCTTCAACTGCATGCGAAACAAACGAGTTACCTTCAAATCCACGCGAAACACATGATTTAGCTTCAAATCAATGCGATGTAGAAGGTTTAGCTTCAAATCCATGCGAAACAAATGATTTAGCTTCAAATCAATGCGAAGTAGAAGGCGTAGCTTCAAATCCATGCGAAACAAATGGTTTAGCTAGAAATACTTGTGATATACATTATTTAGCTACAACTGCATGCGAAACAAACGAGTTAGCTTCAAATTCATGCGAAACACATGATTTAGCTTCAAATCAATGCGATGTAGAAGGTTTAGCTTCAAATCCATGCGATACACAAGATTTAGCTTCAAATCAATGCGATGTAGAAGGTTTAGCTTCAAATCCACTCGAAACAAATGATTGAGCACCAAACACTTGGGATAAAGGTGATATAGCTTCAACTGCATGCGAAACAATCGAGTTACCTTCAAATCCACGCGAAACACATGATTTAGCTTCAAATCAATGCGATGTAGAAGGTTTAGCTTCAAATTCATGCGAAACACATGATTTAGCTTCAAATCAATTCGATGTAGAAGGTTTAGCTTCAAATCCATGCGATACACAAGATTTAGCTTCAAATCAATGCGATGTAGAAGGTTTAGCTTCAAATCCACGCGAAACAAATGTTTGAGCTTCAAACACTTGGGATATATGTGATATAGCTTCAACTGCATGCGAAACGAACGAGTTACCTTCAAATCCACGCGAAACACATGATTTAGCTTCAAATCAATGCGATGTAGAAGGTTTAGCTTCAAATCCATGCGAAACAAATGATTTAGCTTCAAATCAATGCGATGTAGAAGGTTTAGCTTCAAATCAATGCGATACACAAGATTTAGCTTCAAATCAATGCGAAGTAGAAGGCGTAGCTTCAAATCCATGCGAAACACATGATTTAGCTTCAAATCAATGCGATGTAGAAGGTTTAGCTTCAAATCCATGCGAAACAAATGATTGAGCTTCAAACACTTGGGATATAGTTGGTATAGCTTCAACTGCATGCGAAACAAACGAGTTACCTTCAAATTCACGCGAAATACATGAGTTAGCTTCAAATCAATGTGATGTAGAAGCTTTAGCTTCAAATCCATTCGAAACAAATGATTTAGCTTCAAATCAATGCGAAGTAGAAGGCTTAGCTTCAAATCCATGCGAAACAAATGGTTTAGCTAGAAATACTTGTGATATACATTATTTAGCTACAACTGCATGCGAAACAAACGAGTTAGCTTCAAATTCATGCGAAACACATGATTTAGCTTCAAAACAATGCGATGTAGAAGGTTTAGCTTCAAATCCATGCGAAACAAATGATTTAGCTTCAAATCAATGCGAAGTAGAAGGCTTAGCTTCAAATCCATGCGAAACAAATGGTTTAGCCGGAAATACTTGTGATATACATTATTTAGCTACAACTGCCTGCGAAACAAACGAGTTAGCTTCAAATCCATGCGAAACACATGATTTAGCTTCAAAGCAATGCGATGTAGAAGGTTTAGCTTCAAATCCATGCGATACACAAGATTTAGCTTCAAATCAATGCGTTGTAGAAAGTTTAGCTTCAAATCCACGCGAAACAAATGATTGAGCTTCAAACACTTGGGATAAATGTGATATAGCTTCAACTGCATGCGAAACAAACGAGTTACCTTCAAATCCACGCGAAACACATGATTTAGCTTCAAATCAATGCGATGTAGAAGGTTTAGCTTCAAATCAATGCGATGTAGAAAGTTCAGCTTCAAATCCATGCGACACATATGATTTAGCTTCAAATACTTGCGATATAAGTGATATAGCTTCAAAAGCAGGAGGAACAAACGAGGTAGCTTCAATTCCTCGCGAAATAAATGATTTAGCTTCAAATCAATGCGAAGTAGAAGGCTTAGCTTCAAATCCATGCGAAACAAATGGAGAAGCTACAAATGCTTGTGATATACATTATTTAGCTACAACTGCATGCGAAACAAACGAGTTAGCTTCAAATCCATGCGAAACACATTAGTTAGCTGCAAATCAGTGCGAAGTTGTAGGCTCATTTTCAAATCAATGCGATTCAAATGGTTCATCTTCAAATACTTGTGAAAGACATGATTTAGCTACAACTGCATGCGAAACAAACGAGTTAGCTTCAAATCCATGCGAAACACATGATTTAGCTTCAAATCAATGCGATGTAGAAGGTTTAGCTTCAAATCCATGCGATACACAAGATTTAGCTTCAAATCAATGCGATGTAGAAGGTTTAGCTTCAAATCCACGCGAAACAAATGTTTGAGCTTCAAACACTTGGGATATATGTGATATAGCTTCAACTGCATGCGAAACGAACGAGTTACCTTCAAATCCACGCGAAACACATGATTTAGCTTCAAATCAATGCGATGTAGAAGGTTTAGCTTCAAATCCATGCGAAACAAATGATTTAGCTTCAAATCAATGCGATGTAGAAGGTTTAGCTTCAAATCAATGCGATACACAAGATTTAGCTTCAAATCAATGCGAAGTAGAAGGCGTAGCTTCAAATCCATGCGAAACACATGATTTAGCTTCAAATCAATGCGATGTAGAAGGTTTAGCTTCAAATCCATGCGAAACAAATGATTGAGCTTCAAACACTTGGGATATAGTTGGTATAGCTTCAACTGCATGCGAAACAAACGAGTTACCTTCAAATTCACGCGAAATACATGAGTTAGCTTCAAATCAATGTGATGTAGAAGGTTTAGCTTCAAATCCATGCGAAACAATTGATTGAGCTTCAAACACTTGGGATAAAAGTGATATAGCTTCAGCTGCATGTGAAACAAACGAGTTACCTTCAAATCCACGCGAAACATGATTTAGCTTCAAATCAATTCGATGTAGAAGCTTTAGCTTCAAATCCATTCGAAACAAATGATTTAGCTTCAAATCAATGCGAAGTAGAAGGCTTAGCTTCAAATCCATGCGAAACAAATGGTTTAGCTAGAAATACTTGTGATATACATTATTTAGCTACAACTGCATGCGAAACAAACGAGTTAGCTTCAAATCCACGCGAAACATGATTTAGCTTCAAATCAATGCGATGTAGAAGCTTTAGCTTCAAATCCATGCGAAACAAATGATTTAGCTTCAAATCAAAGCGAAGTAGAAGGCTTAGCTTCAAATCCATGCGAAACAAATGGTTTAGCTAGAAATACTTGTGATATACATTATTTAGCTATAACTGCATGCGAAACAAACGAGTTAGCTTCAAATTCATGCGAAACACATGATTTAGCTTCAAATCAATGCGATGTAGAAGGTTTAGCTTCAAATCCATGCGATACACAAGATTTAGCTTCAAATCAATGCGATGTAGAAGGTTTAGCTTCAAATCCACGCGAAACAAATGATTGAGCTTCAAACATTTGGGATAAAGGTGATATAGCTTCAACTGCATGCGAAACAAACGAGTTACCTTCAAATCCACGCGAAACACATGATTTAGCTTCAAATCAATGCGATGTAGAAGGTTTAGCTTCAAATCAATGCGATGTAGAAAGTTCAGCTTCAAATCCATGCGACACATATGATTTAGCTTCAAATACTTGCGATATAAGTGATATAGCTTCAAAAGCAGGAGGAACAAACGAGGTAGCTTCAATTCCTCGCGAAATAAATGATTTAGCTTCAAATCAATGCGAAGTAGAAGGCTTAGCTTCAAATCCATGCGAAACAAATGGAGAAGCTACAAATGCTTGTGATATACATTATTTAGCTACAACTGCATGCGAAACAAACGAGTTAGCTTCAAATCCACGCGAAACACATTAGTTAGCTGCAAATCAGTGCCAAGTCGTAGGCTCATTTTCAAATCAATGCGATTCAAATGGTTCATCTTCAAATACTTGTGAAAGACATGATTTAGCTACAACTGCATGCGAAACAAACGAGTTAGCTTCAAATCCATGCGAAACACATGATTTAGCTTCAAATCAATGCGATGTAGAAGGTTTAGCTTCAAATCCATGCGATACACAAGATTTAGCTTCAAATCAATGCGATGTAGAAGGTTTAGCTTCAAATCCACGCGAAACAAATGTTTGAGCTTCAAACACTTGGGATATATGTGATATAGCTTCAACTGCATGCGAAACGAACGAGTTACCTTCAAATCCACGCGAAACACATGATTTAGCTTCAAATCAATGCGATGTAGAAGGTTTAGCTTCAAATCCATGCGAAACAAATGATTTAGCTTCAAATCAATGCGATGTAGAAGGTTTAGCTTCAAATCAATACGATACACAAGATTTAGCTTCAAATCAATGCGAAGTAGAAGGCGTAGCTTCAAATCCATGCGAAACACATGATTTAGCTTCAAATCAATGCGATGTAGAAGGTTTAGCTTCAAATCCATGCGAAACAATTGATTGAGCTTCAAACACTTGGGATAAAAGTGATATAGCTTCAGCTGCATGTGAAACAAACGAGTTACCTTCAAATCCACGCGAAACATGATTTAGCTTCAAATCAATTCGATGTAGAAGCTTTAGCTTCAAATCCATGCGATACAGAAGATTTAGCTTCAAATCAATGCGATGTAGAAGGTTTAGCTTCAAATCCACGCGAAACAAATGATTGAGCTTCAAACACTTGGGATAAAGGTGATATTGCTTCAACTGCATGCGAAACAAACGAGTTACATTCAAATCCACGCGAAACACATGATTTAGCTTCAAATCAACGCGATGTAGAAGGTTTAGCTTCAAATCCATGCGAAATAAATGATTTAGCTTCAAATCAATGCGAAGTAGAAGGCTTAGCTTCAAATCCATGCGAAACAAATGGTTTAGCTAGAAATACTTGTGATATACATTATTTAGCTACAACTGCATGCGAAACAAACGAGTTAGCTTCAAATTCATGCGAAACACATGATTTAGCTTCAAATCAATGCGATGTAGAAGGTTCAGCTTCAAATCCGTGCGACGCATATGATTTAGCTTCAAATACTTGCGATATAAGTGATATCGCTTCAAAAGCTGGAGGAACAAACGTGGTAGCTTCAATTCCATGCGAAACAAATGATTTAGCTTCAAATCAATGCGAAGTAGAAGGATTAGCTTCAAATCCATGCGAAACAAATGGTTTAGCTACATATACTTGTGATATGCATTATGTAGCTACAACTGCATGCGAAACAAACGAGTTAGCTTCAAATTCATGCGAAACACATGATTTAGCTTCAAATCAATGCGATGTAGAAGGGTTAGCTTCAAATCCACGCGAAACAAATGATTGAGCTTCAAACACTTGGGATAAAGGTGATATAGCTTCAGCTGCATGTGA
Organism: Megalopta genalis; assembly: GCF_051020955.1. Taxonomy (NCBI): domain Eukaryota; kingdom Metazoa; phylum Arthropoda; class Insecta; order Hymenoptera; family Halictidae; genus Megalopta; species Megalopta genalis. The sequence goes on along the minus strand of NW_027476593.1, from coordinate 166,642 downwards.
AACAAACGAGTTACCTTCAAATCCACGCGAAACATGATTTAGCTTCAAATCAATGCGATGTAGAAGCTTTAGCTTCAAATCCATGCGAAACAAATGATTTAGCTTCAAATCAAAGCGAAGTAGAAGGCTTAGCTTCAAATCCATGCGAAACAAATGGTTTAGCTAGAAATACTTGTGATATACATTATTTAGCTATAACTGCATGCGAAACAAACGAGTTAGCTTCAAATTCATGCGAAACACATGATTTAGCTTCAAATCAATGCGATGTAGAAGGTTTAGCTTCAAATCCATGCGATACACAAGATTTAGCTTCAAATCAATGCGATGTAGAAGGTTTAGCTTCAAATCCACGCGAAACAAATGATTGAGCTTCAAACATTTGGGATAAAGGTGATATAGCTTCAACTGCATGCGAAACAAACGAGTTACCTTCAAATCCACGCGAAACACATGATTTAGCTTCAAATCAATGCGATGAGAAGGTTTAGCTTCAAATCCATCCGAAACAAATGATTTAGCTTCAAATCAATGCGATGTAGAAGGTTTAGCTTCAAATCAATGCGATACACAAGATTTAGCTTCAAATCAATGCGAAGTAGAAGGCGTAGCTTCAAATCCATGCGAAATAAATGGTTTAGCTACAAATACTTGTGATATACATTATTTAGCTACAACTGCCTGCGAAACAAACGAGTTAGCTTCAAATCCATACGAAACACATGATTTAGCTTCAAATCAATGCGATGTAGAAGGTTTAGCTTCAAATCCATGCGAAACAAATGATTGAGCTTCAAACACTTGGGATATAGTTGGTATAGCTTCAACTGCATGCGAAACAAACGAGTTACCTTCAAATTCACGCGAAATACATGAGTTAGCTTCAAATCAATGTGATGTAGAAGGTTTAGCTTCAAATCCATGCGAAACAATTGATTGAGCTTCAAACACTTGGGATAAAGGTGATATAGCTTCAGCTGCATGCGGAACAAACGAGTTACCTTCAAATCCACGCGAAACATGATTTAGCTTCAAATCAATGCGATGTAGAAGGTTTAGCTTCAAATCCATGCGATACACAAGATTTAGCTTCAAATCAATGCGATGTAGAAGGTTTAGCTTCAAATCCACGCGAAACAAATGATTGAGCTTCAAACACTTGGGATAAAGGTGATATAGCTTCAACTGCATGCGAAACAATCGAGTTACCTTCAAATCCACGCGAAACACATGATTTAGCTTCAAATCAATGCGATGTAGAAGGTTTAGCTTCAAATCCATGCGAAATAAATGATTTAGCTTCAAATCAATGCGAAGTAGATGGCTTAGCTTCAAATCCATGCGAAACAAATGGTTTAGCTAGAAATACTTGTGATATACATTATTTAGCTACAACTGCATGCGAAACAAACGAGTTAGCTTCAAATTCATGCGAAACACATGATTTAGCTTCAAATCAATGCGATGTAGAAGGTTCAGCTTCAAATCCGTGCGACGCATATGATTTAGCTTCAAATACTTGCGATATAAGTGATATCGCTTCAAAAGCTGGAGGAACAAACGTGGTAGCTTCAATTCCATGCGAAACAAATGATTTAGCTTCAAATCAATGCGAAGTAGAAGGATTAGCTTCAAATCCATGCGAAACAAATGGTTTAGCTACATATACTTGTGATATGCATTATGTAGCTACAACTGCATGCGAAACAAACGAGTTAGCTTCAAATTCATGCGAAACACATGATTTAGCTTCAAATCAATGCGATGTAGAAGGGTTAGCTTCAAATCCACGCGAAACAAATGATTGAGCTTCAAACACTTGGGATAAAGGTGATATAGCTTCAGCTGCATGTGAAACAAACGAGTTACCTTCAAATCCACGCGAAACATGATTTAGCTTCAAATCAATGCGATGTAGAAGCTTTAGCTTCAAATCCATGCGAAACAAATGATTTAGCTTCAAATCAAAGCGAAGTAGAAGGCTTAGCTTCAAATCCATGCGAAACAAATGGTTTAGCTAGAAATACTTGTGATATACATTATTTAGCTATAACTGCATGCGAAACAAACGAGTTAGCTTCAAATTCATGCGAAACACATGATTTAGCTTCAAATCAATGCGATGTAGAAGGTTTAGCTTCAAATCCATGCGATACACAAGATTTAGCTTCAAATCAATGCGATGTAGAAGGTTTAGCTTCAAATCCACGCGAAACAAATGATTGAGCTTCAAACATTTGGGATAAAGGTGATATAGCTTCAGCTGCATGCGGAACAAACGAGTTACCTTCAAATCCACGCGAAACATGATTTAGCTTCAAATCAATGCGATGTAGAAGGTTTAGCTTCAAATCCATGCGATACACAAGATTTAGATTCAAATCAATGCGATGTAGAAGGTTTAGCTTCAAATCCACGCGAAACAAATGATTGAGCTTCAAACACTTGGGATAAAGGTGATATAGCTTCAACTGCATGCGAAACAATCGAGTTACCTTCAAATCCACGCGAAACACATGATTTAGCTTCAAATCAATGCGATGTAGAAGGTTTAGCTTCAAATCCATGCGAAATAAATGATTTAGCTTCAAATCAATGCGAAGTAGATGGCTTAGCTTCAAATCCATGCGAAACAAATGGTTTAGCTAGAAATACTTGTGATATACATTATTTAGCTACAACTGCATGCGAAACAAACGAGTTAGCTTCAAATTCATGCGAGACACATGATTTAGCTTCAAATCAATGCGATGTTGAAGGTTTAGCTTCAAATCCACTCGAAACAAATGATTGAGCTTCAAACACTTGGGATAAAGGTGATATAGCTTCAACTGCATGCGAAACAAACGAGTTACCTTCAAATCCACGCGAAACACATGACTTAGCTTCAAATCAATGCGAAGTAGAAGGCGTAGCTTCAAATCATTGCGAAACACATGATTTAGCTTCAAATCAATGCGATGTAGAAGGTTTAGCTTCAAATCCATGCGAAACAAATGATTGAGCTTCAAACACTTGGGATATAGTTGGTATTGCTTCAACTGCATGCGAAACAAACGAGTTACATTCAAAATCACGCGAAATACATGAGTTAGCATCAAATCAATGTGATGAAGAAGGTTTAGCTTCAAATCCATGCGAAACAAATGATTGAGCTTCAAACACTTGGGATATAGTTGGTATTGCTTCAACTGCATGCGAAACAAACGAGTTACATTCAAAATCACGCGAAATACATGAGTTAGCTTCAAATCAATGTGATGTAGAAGGTTTAGCTTCAAATCCATGCGAAACAATTGATTGAGCTTCAAACACTTGGGATAAAGGTGATATAGCTTCAGCTGCATGCGAAACAAACGAGTTACCTTCAAATCCACGCGAAACATGATTTAGCTTCAAATCAATGCGATGTAGAAGGTTTAGCTTCAAATCCATGCGAAACAAATGATTGAGCTTCAAACATTTGGGATAAAGGTGATATAGCTTCAACTGCATGCGAAACAAACGAGTTACCTTCAAATCCACGCGAAACACATGATTTAGCTTCAAATCAATGCGATGAGAAGGTTTAGCTTCAAATCCATGCGAAACAAATGATTTAGCTTCAAATCAATGCGATGTAGAAGGTTTAGCTTCAAATCAATGCGATACACAAGATTTAGCTTCAAATCCATGCGAAACAAATGGTTTAGCTAGAAATACTTGTGATATACATTATTTAGCTACAACTGCATGCGAAACAAACGAGTTAGCTTCAAATTCATGCGAAACACATGATTTAGCTTCAAATCAATGCGATGTAGAAGGTTTAGCTTCAAATCCATGCGATACACAAGATTTAGCTTCAAATCAATGCGATGTAGAAGGATTAGCTTCAAATCCACGCGAAACAAATGATTGAGCTTCAAACACTTGGGATAAATGTGATATAGCTTCAGCTGCATGTGAAACAAACGAGTTACCTTCAAATCCACGCGAAACATGATTTAGCTTCAAATCAATGCGATGTAGAAGCTTTAGCTTCAAATCCATGCGAAACAAATGGTTTAGCTGGAAATACTTGTGATATACATTATTTAGCTATAACTGCATGCGAAACAAACGAGTTAGCTTCAAATTCATGCGAAACACATGATTTAGCTTCAAATCAATGCGATGTAGAAGGTTTAGCTTCAAATCCATGCGATACACAAGATTTAGCTTCAAATCAATGCGATGTAGAAGGTTTAGCTTCAAATCAATGCGATACACAAGATTTAGCTTCAAATCAATGCGAAGTAGAAGGCGTAGCTTCAAATCCTTGCGAAACACATGATTTAGCTTCAAATCAATGCGATGTAGAAGGTTTAGCTTCAAATCCATGCGAAACAAATGATTTAGCTTCAAATCAATGCGATGTAGAAGGTTTAGCTTCAAATCAATGCGATACACAAGATTTAGCTTCAAATCCATGCGAAACAAATGGTTTAGCTAGAAATACTTGTGATATACATTATTTAGCTACAACTGCATGCGAAACAAACGAGTTAGCTTCAAATTCATGCGAAACACATGATTTAGCTTCAAATCAATGCGATGTAGATGGTTTAGCTTCAAATCCATGCGATACACAAGATTTAGCTTCAAATCAATGCGATGTAGAAGGATTAGCTTCAAATCCACTCGAAACAAATGATTGAGCTTCAAACACTTGGGATAAAGGTGATATAGCTTCAACTGCATGCGAAACAAACGAGTTACCTTCAAATCCACGCGAAACACATGACTTAGCTTCAAATCAATGCGATGTAGAAGGTTTAGCTTCAAATCCATGCGAAACAAATGATTTAGCTTCAAATCAATGCGATGTAGAAGGTTTAGCTTCAAATCAATGCGATACACAAGATTTAGCTTCAAATCAATGCGAAGTAGAAGGCGTAGCTTGAAATCCTTGCGAAACACATGATTTAGCTTCAAATCAATGCGATGTAGAAGGTTTAGCTTCAAATCCATGCGAAACAAATGATTGAGCTTCAAACACTTGGGATATAGTTGGTATAGCTTCAGCTGCATGCGAAACAAACGAGTTACCTTCCAATCCACGCGAAACATGATTTAGCTTCAAATCAATGCGATGTAGAAGGTTTAGCTTCAAATCCATGCGAAACAAATGATTGAGCTTCAAACATTTGGGATAAAGGTGATATAGCTTCAACTGCATGCGAAACAAACGAGTTACCTTCAAATCCACGCGAAACACATGATTTAGCTTCAAATCAATGCGATGAGAAGGTTTAGCTTCAAATCCATGCGATACACAAGATTTAGCTTCAAATCAATGCGATGTAGAAGGTTTAGCTTCAAATCCACACTAAACAAATGATTGAGCTTCAAACATTTGGGATAAAGGTGATATAGCTTCAACTGCATGCGAAACAAACGAGTTACATTCAAATCCACGCGAAACACATGATTTAGCTTCAAATCAATGCGATGTAGATGGTTTAGCTTCAAATCCATGCGATACACAAGATTTAGCTTCAAATCAATGCGATGTAGAAGGATTAGCTTCAAATCCACTCGAAACAAATGATTGAGCTTCAAACACTTGGGATAAAGGTGATATAGCTTCAACTGCATGCGAAACAAACGAGTTACCTTCAAATCCACGCGAAACACATGACTTAGCTTCAAATCAATGCGATGTAGAAGGTTTAGCTTCAAATCCATGCGAAACAAATGATTTAGCTTCAAATCAATGCGATGTAGAAGGTTTAGCTTCAAATCAATGCGATACACAAGATTTAGCTTCAAATCAATGCGAAGTAGAAGGCGTAGCTTGAAATCCTTGCGAAACACATGATTTAGCTTCAAATCAATGCGATGTAGAAGGTTTAGCTTCAAATCCATGCGAAACAAATGATTGAGCTTCAAACACTTGGGATATAGTTGGTATTGCTTCAACTGCATGCGAAACAAACGAGTTACATTCAAAATCACGCGAAATACATGAGTTAGCTTCAAATCAATGTGATGTAGAAGGTTTAGCTTCAAATCCATGCGAAACAATTGATTGAGCTTCAAACACTTGGGATAAAGGTGATATAGCTTCAGCTGCATGCGAAACAAACGAGTTACCTTCAAATCCACGCGAAACATGATTTAGCTTCAAATCAATGCGATGTAGAAGGTTTAGTTTCAAATCCATGCGAAACAAATGATTGAGCTTCAAACATTTGGGATAAAGGTGATATAGCTTCAACTGCATGCGAAACAAACGAGTTACCTTCAAATCCACGCGAAACACATGATTTAGCTTCAAATCAATGCGATGAGAAGGTTTAGCTTCAAATCCATGCGATACACAAGATTTAGCTTCAAATCAATGCGATGTAGAAGGTTTAGCTTCAAATCCACACTAAACAAATGATTGAGCTTCAAACATTTGGGATAAAGGTGATATAGCTTCAACTGCATGCGAAACAAACGAGTTACATTCAAATCCACGCGAAACACATGATTTAGCTTCAAATCAATGCGATGAGAAGGTTTAGCTTCAAATCCATGCGAAACAAATGATTTAGCTTCAAATCAATGCGATGTAGAAGGTTTAGCTTCAAATCAATGCGATACACAAGATTTAGCTTCAAATCAATGCGAAGTAGAAGGCGTAGCTTCAAATCCATGCGAAATAAATGGTTTAGCTACAAATACTTGTGATATACATTATTTAGCTACAACTGCCTGCGAAACAAACGAGTTAGCTTCAAATCCATACGAAACACATGATTTAGCTTCAAATCAATGCGATGTAGAAGGTTTAGCTTCAAATCCATGCGAAACAAATGATTGAGCTTCAAACACTTGGGATATAGTTGGTATAGCTTCAACTGCGTGCGAAACAAACGAGTTATCTTCAAATTCACGCGAAATACATGAGTTAGCTTCAAAACAATGTGATGTAGAAGGTTTAGCTTCAAATCCATGCGAAACAATTGATTGAGCTTCAATCACTTGGGATAAAGGTGATATAGCTTCAGCTGCATGCGGAACAAACGAGTTACCTTCAAATCCACGCGAAACATGATTTAGCTTCAAATCAATGCGATGTAGAAGGTTTAGCTTCAAATCCATGCGATACACAAGATTTAGCTTCAAATCAATGCGATGTAGAAGGTTTAGCTTCAAATCCACGCGAAACAAATGATTGAGCTTCAAACACTTGGGATAAAGGTGATATAGCTTCAACTGCATGCGAAACAATCGAGTTACCTTCAAATCCACGCGAAACACATGATTTAGCTTCAAATCAATGCGATGTAGAAGGTTTAGCTTCAAATCCATGCGAAATAAATGATTTAGCTTCAAATCAATGCGAAGTAGAAGGCTTAGCTTCAAATCCATGCGAAACAAATGGTTTAGCTAGAAATACTTGTGATATACATTATTTAGCTACAACTGCATGCGAAACAAACGAGTTAGCTTCAAATTCATGCGAAACACATGATTTAGCTTCAAATCAATGCGATGTAGAAGGTTTAGCTTCAAATCTATGCGATACACAAGATTTAGCTTCAAATCAATGCGATGTAGAAGGTTTAGCTTCAAATCCACTCGAAACAAATGATTGAGCTTCAAACACTTGGGATAAAGGTGATATAGCTTCAACTGCATGCGAAACAAACGAGTTACCTTCAAATCCACGCGAAACACATGACTTAGCTTCAAATCAATGCGATGTAGAAGGTTTAGCTTCAAATCCATGCGAAACAAATGATTTAGATTCAAATCAATGCGATGTAGAAGGTTTAGCTTCAAATCAATGCGATACACAAGATTTAGCTTCAAATCAATGCAAAGTAGAAGGCGTAGCTTCAAATCCTTGCGAAACACATGATTTAGCTTCAAATCAATGCGATGTAGAAGGTTTAGCTTCAAATCCATGCGAAACAAATGATTGAGCTTCAAACACTTGGGATAAAGGTGATATAGCTTCAACTGCATGCGAAACAAACGAGTTACCTTCAAATCCACGCGAAACACATGACTTAGCTTCAAATCAATGCGATGTAGAAGGTTTAGCTTCAAATCCATGCGAAACAAATGATTTAGCTTCAAATCAATGCGATGTAGAAGGTTTAGCTTCAAATCAATGCGATACACAAGATTTAGCTTCAAATCAATGCAAAGTAGAAGGCGTAGCTTCAAATCCTTGCGAAACACATGATTTAGCTTCAAATCAATGCGATGTAGAAGGTTTAGCTTCAAATCCACTCGAAACAAATGATTGAGCTTCAAACACTTGGGATAAAGGTGATATAGCTTCAACTGCATGCGAAACAAACGAGTTACCTTCAAATCCACGCGAAACACATGACTTAGCTTCAAATCAATGCGATGTAGAAGGTTTAGCTTCAAATCCATGCGAAACAAATGACTTAGCTTCAAATCAATGCGATGTAGAAGGTTTAGCTTCAAATCCATGCGAAACAAATGATTGAGCTTCAAACATTTGGGATAAAGGTGATATAGCTTCAGCTGCATGTGAAACAAACGAGTTACCTACAAATCCACGCGAAACATGATTTAGCTTCAAATCAATGCGATGTAGAAGCTTTAGCTTCAAATCCATGCGAAACAAATGGTTTAGCTAGAAATACTTGTGATATACATTATTTAGCTATAACTGCATGCGGAACAAACGAGTTAGCTTCAAATTCATGCGAAACACATGATTTAGCTTCAAATCAATGCGATGTAGAAGGTTTAGCTTCAAATCCATGCGATACACAAGATTTAGCTTCAAATCAATGCGATGTAGAAGGTTTAGCTTCAAATCCACACTAAACAAATGATTGAGCTTCAAACATTTGGGATAAAGGTGATATAGCTTCAACTGCATGCGAAACAAACGAGTTACCTTCAAATCCACGCGAAACACATGATTTAGCTTCAAATCAATGCGATGAGAAGGTTTAGCTTCAAATCCATGCGAAACAGATGATTTAGCTTCAAATCAATGCGATGTAGAAGGTTTAGCTTCAAATCAATGCGATACACAAGATTTAGCTTCAAATCAATGCGAAGTAGAAGGCGTAGCTTCAAATCCATGCGAAATAAATGGTTTAGCTACAAATACTTGTGATATACATTATTTAGCTACAACTGCCTGCGAAACAAACGAGTTAGCTTCAAATCCATACGAAACACATGATTTAGCTTCAAATCAATGCGATGTAGAAGGTTTAGCTTCAAATCCATGCGAAACAAATGATTGAGCTTCAAACACTTGGGATATAGTTGGTATAGCTTCAACTGCATGCGAAACAAACGAGTTATCTTCAAATTCACGCGAAATACATGAGTTAGCTTCAAAACAATGTGATGTAGAAGGTTTAGCTTCAAATCCATGCGAAACAATTGATTGAGCTTCAAACACTTGGGATAAATGTGATATAGCTTCAGCTGCATGCGAAACAAACGAGTTACCTTCAAATCCACGCGAAACATGATTTAGCTTCAAATCAATGCGATGTAGAAGGTTTAGATTCAAATCCATGCGATACACAAGATTTAGCTTCAAATCAATGCGATGTAGAAGGTTTAGCTTCAAAACCACGCGAAACAAATGATTGAGCTTCAAACACTTGGGATAAAGGTGATATAGCTTCAACTGCATGCGAAACAAACGAGTTACCTTCAAATCCACGCGAAACACACGATTTAGCTTCAAATCAATGCGATGTAGAAGGTTTAGCTTCAAATCCATGCGAAATAAATGATTTAGCTTCAAATCAATGCGAAGTAGAAGGCTTTGCTTCAAATCCATGCGAAACAAATGGTTTAGCTAGAAATACTTGTGATATACATTATTTAGCTACAACTGCATGCGAAACAAACGAGTTAGCTTCAAATTCATGCGAAACACATGATTTAGCTTCAAATCAATGCGATGTAGAAGGTTTAGCTTCAAATCCATGCGATACACAAGATTTAGCTTCAAATCAATGCGATGTAGAAGGTTTAGCTTCAAATCCACTCGAAACAAATGATTGAGCTTCAAACACTTGGGATAAAGGTGATATAGCTTCAACTGCATGCGAAACAAACGAGTTACCTTCAAATTCACGCGAAATACATGAGTTAGCTTCAAATCAATGTGATGTAGAAGGTTTAGCTTCAAATCCATGCGAAACAATTGATTGAGCTTCAAACACTTGGGATAAATGTGATATAGCTTCAACTGCATGCGAAACAAACGAGTTACCTTCAAATCCACGCGAAACACATGATTTAGCTTCAAATCAATGCGATGTAGAAGGTTTAGCTTCAAATCCATGCGATACACAAGATTTAGCTTCAAATCAATGCGATGTAGAAGGTTTAGCTTCAAATCCACGCGAAACAAATGATTGAGCTTCAAACACTTGGGATAAATGTGATATAGCTTCAACTGCATGCGAAACAAACGAGTTACCTTCAAATCCACGCGAAACACATGATTTAGCTTCAAATCAATGCGATGTAGAAGGTTTAGCTTCAAATCCATGCGAAATAAATGATTTAGCTTCAAATCAATGCGAAGTAGAAGGCTTAGCTTCAAATCCATGCGAAACAAAAGGTTTAGCTAGAAATAATTGTGATATACATTATTTAGCTACAACTGCATGCGAAACAAACGAGTTAGCTTCAAATTCATGCGAAACACATGATTTAGCTTCAAATCAATGCGATGTAGAAGGTTTAGCTTCAAATCCATGCGATACACAAGATTTAGCTTCAAATCAATGCGATGTAGAAGGTTTAGCTTCAAATCCACTCGAAACAAATGATTGAGCTTCAAACACTTGGGATAAAGGTGATATAGCTTCAACTGCATGCGAAACAATCGAGTCACCTTCAAATCCACGCGAAACACATGATTTAGCTTCAAATCAATGTGATGTAGAAGGTTTAGCTTCAAATCCATGCGAAATAAATGATTTAGCTTCAAATCAATGCGATGTAGAAGGTTTAGCTTCAAATCCATGCGATACACAAGATTTAGCTTCAAATCAATGCGATGTAGAAGGTTTAGCTTCAAATCCATGCGATCTAGAAGGTTTAGCTTCAAATCCATGCGAAACAAATGATTTAGCTTCAAATCAATGCGATGTAGAAGGTTTAGCTTCAAATCTATGAGATCTAGAAGGTTTAGCTTCAAATCCATGCGAAACAAATAATTTAGCTTCAAATCAATGCGAAGTAGAAGGCTTAGCTTCAAATCCATGCGAAACAAATGGATAAGCTACAAATGCTTGTGATATAATTTATTTAGCTACAACTGCATGCGAAACAAACGAGTTAGCTTCAAATCCATGCGAAACACATGATTTAGCTTCAAATCAATGCGATGTAGAAGGTTTAGCTTCAAATCCATGCGATTTACAAGATTTAGCTTCAAATCAATGCGATGTAGAAAGTTCAGCTTCAAATCCATGCGACACATATGATTTAGCTTCAAATACTTGCGATATAAGTGATATAGCTTCAAAAGCAGGAGGAACAAACGAGGCAGCTTCAATTCCACGCGAAATAAATGATTTAGCTTCAAATCAATGCGAAGTAGAAGGCTTAGCTTCAAATCCATGCGAAACAAATGGAGAAGCTACAAATGCTTGTGATATACATTATTTAGCTACAACTGCATGCGAAACAAACGAGTTAGCTTCAAATCCATGCGAAACATATTAGTTAGCTGCAAATCAGTGCGAAGTCGCAGGCTCATATTCAAATCAATGCGATTCAAATGGTTCATCTTCAAATACTTGTGAAAGACATGATTTGGCTTCAACTGCAAGCGAAACAAACGAGTTAGCTTGAAATCCATGCAAAACACGTGATTTAGCTTCCTATTAATGCGAAGTAGAAGGCATAGCTTCAAATCTATGCGAAACAAATGGTTTAGCTTCAAATACTTGTGATATACGTTATTTAGATTTAACTGCATGCGCAACGAACGAGTTAGCTTCAAATCCATGCAAAACACATGATTTAGCTGCAAATCAATGCGATGTAGAAGGTTTAGCTTCAAATCCATGCGATCTAGAAGGTTTAGCTTCAAATCCGTGCGAAACAAATGATTTAGCTTCAAATCAATGCGAAGTAGAAGGCTTAGCTTCAAATCCATGCGAAACAAATGGATAAGCTACAAATGCTTGTGATATACTTTATTTAGCTACAACTGCATGCGAAACAAACGAGTTAGCTTCAAATCCAAGCGAGACACATGATTTAGCTTCAAATCAGTGCGAAGTAGAAGGCTTAGCTTCAAATCCATGCGAAACAAATGGTTTAGCTAGAAATACTTGTGATATACATTATTTAGCTACAACTGCATGCGAAACAAACGAGTTAGCTTCAAATCCATGCGAAACACATGATTTAGCTTCAAATCAATGCGATGTAGAAGGTTCAGCTTCAAATCCGTGCGACGCATATGATTTAGCTTCAAATACTTGGGATAAAAGTGATATAGCTTCAAAAGCAGGAGGAACAAACGAGGTAGCTTCAATTCCACGCGAAATAAATGATTTAGCTTCAAATCAATGCGAAGTAGAAGGCTTAGCTTCAAATCCATGCGAAACAATTGGAGAAGCTACAAATGCTTGTGATATACATTATTTATCTACAACTGCATGCGAAACAAACGAGTTAGCTTCAAATCCATGCGAAACACATTAGTTAGCTGCAAATCAGTGCGAAGTCGTAGGCTCATATTCAAATCAATGCGATTCAAATGGTTCATCTTCAAATACTTGTGAAAGACATGATTTAGCTTCAACTGCATGCGAAACAAACGAGTTAGCTTGAAATCCGTGCGAAACACATGATTTAGGTTCAAATCAATGCGATGTAGAAGGTTTAGCTTCAAATCCATGCAAAACACGTGATTTAGCTTCCTATTAATGCGAAGTAGAAGGCATAGCTTCAAATCTATGCGAAAGAAATGGTTTAGCTTCAAATACTTGTGGTATACGTTATTTAGATTTAACTGCATGCGCAACGAACGAGTTAGCTTCAAATCCATGCAAAACACATGATTTAGCTGCAAATCAATGCGATGTAGAAGGTTTAGCTTCAAATCCATGCGATCTAGAAGGTTTAGCTTCAAATCCATGCGAAACAAATGGATAAGCTACAAATGCTTGTGATATAATTTATTTAGCTACAACTGCATGCGAAACAAACGAGTTAGCTTCAAATCCATGCGAAACACATGATTTAGCTTCAAATCAATGCGATGTAGAAGGTTTAGCTTCAAATCCATGCGATACACAAGATTCAGCTTCAAATCAATGCGATGTAGAAGGTTTAGCTTCAAATCCACGCGATCAAATGATTGAGCTTCAAACACTTGGGATAAAGGTGATATAGCTTCAACTGCATGCGAAACAAACGAGTTACCTTCAAATCCACGCGAAACACATGATTTAGCTTCAAATCAATGCGATGTAGAAGGTTTAGCTTCAAATAAATGCGATGTAGAAGGTTTAGCTTCAAATCAATGCGATACACAAGATTTAGCTTCAAATCAATGCGAAGTAGAAGGCGTAGCTTCAAATCCATGCGAAATAAATGGTTTAGCTACAAATACTTGTGATATACATTATTTAGCTACAACTGCCTGCGAAACAAACGAGTTAGCTTCAAATCCATACGTAACACCTGATTTAGCTTCAAATCAATGCGATGTAGAAGGTTTAGATTCAAATCCATGCGAAACAAATGATTGAGCTTCTAACACTTGGGATATAGTTGGTATAGCTTCAACTGCATGCGAAACAAACGAGTTACCTTCAAATCCACGCGAAACACATGATTTAGCTTCAAATCAATGCGATGTAGAAGGTTTAGCTTCAAATCCATGCGAAACAAATGATTTAGCTTCAAATCAATGCGATGTAGAAGGTTTAGCTTCAATTCAATGCGATACACAAGATTTAGCTTCAAATCAATGCGATGTAGAAGGTTTAGCTTCAAATCCACGCGACACATATGATTTAGCTTCAAATACTTGCGATATAAGTGATATAGCTTCAAAAGCAGGAGGAACAAACGAGGTAGCTTCAATTCCTCGCGAAATAAATGATTTAGCTTCAAATCAATGCGAAGTAGAAGGCTTAGCTTCAAATCCATGCGAAACAAATGGAGAAGCTACAAATGCTTGTGATATACAATATTTAGCTACAACTGCATGCGAAACAAACGAGTTAGCTTCAAATCAATGCGATACACAAGATCTAGCTTCAAATCAATGCGATGTAGAAGGTTCAGCTTCAAATCCATGCGAAACACATATGATTTAGCTTCAAATACTTGCGATATAAATGATATAGCATCAAATGCAGGCGAATCAAACGAGTTAGCTTCAAATCAATGCGATACACATGATTTAGCTTCAAATCAACGCGAAGTAGAAGGCTTTGCTTCAAATTCAGGCGGAACAAATGGTTTAGCTTCAAATACTTGTGATATACATGATTTATCTTCAGCTGCATTCGAATCAGACGAGTTAGCATCTAATCCACGCGAAATACATTATTTAGCTTCAAAACAGTGCGAATTAGAAGGCTTAGCTTCAAATGCATGCGAAACGAATGATTTAGCTTCAAATACTTGCGATATAAATGATATAGCATCAAATGCAGGCGAAACAAACGAGTTAGCTTCATATCCATGCGAAACACATGATTTAGCTTCAAATCAATGCGAAGTAGAAGGCTTTCCTTCAAATCCAGGCGGAACAAATGGTTTAGCTTCAAATGCATGTGACATACATCAGTTAGCTTCAACTGCTTGCAAAACAAATGTGTTAGTTTCAAATCCATGCGAAACACATGATTTAGCTTGATATCAATGCGAAGTAGAAGGCTTAGCTTCAAATCCATGCGATACAAATGGTTTAGATTCAAATAATTGTGATATACATGATTTAGCTTCAGCTCTATTCGAAACAGACGAGTTAGCTTCGAATCCACGCGAAATACATTATTAAGCTTCAAGACAATGCGAAATATAAGGATTAGCTTCAAATCCATGCGAAACGAATGGTTTAAATTCAAATACTTGCGCTATAAGTGATATAGCTTCAAAAGCTGGAGGAACAAACGAGGTAGCTTCAATTCCATGCGAAACAAATGATTTAGCTTCAAATCAATGCGAAGTGGAAGGCTTAGCTTCAAATCCACGCGAAACAAATGGTTTAGCTACAAATACTTGTGATATACATTATTTAGCTACAACTGCAGGCGAAGCAAACGAGTTAGCTTCAAATCCATGCGAAACACATGAATTAGCTTCAAATCAATGCGATGTAGAAGGTTTAGCTTCATATCCAATCGAAACACATGATTTAGCTTCAAATACTTGCGATATAAGTGATACAGCTTCAAATACAGGCGAAACGAACGAGTTAGCAACAAATCCATGGGATGTAGATGATTTAGCTTCAAATCCATGCGAAACACATTATGTAGCTGCAAATCAGTGCGAAGTAGGAGGCTCAGGTTCAAATCCATGCGATTCAAATGGTTCATCTTCAAATACTTGTGAAAGACATGATTTAGCTTCAACTGCATGCGAAACAAACGAGTTAGCTTCAAATCCATGCGAAACACATGATTTAACTTCAAATCAATGCAAAGTAGAAGGCTTATCTTCAAATCCATGCGAAACACATTATTTAGATTCAAATCAGTGCGAAGTAGAAGACTCCTGTTCAAATCATTGCGCTTCAAACGGTTTATCTTCAAATACTTGCAATGACATGATTTAGCTTCAACTGCATGCGAAACAAACGAGTTAGCTTCAAATCCATGCGAAACACATGATTTAACTTCAAATCAATGCAAAGTAGAAGGCTTATCTTCAAATCCATGCCAAACACATGATTTAGCTTCAAATCCATGGGATGTAGAAGGTTTAGCTTCAAATCCATGCGAAACGCATTATTTAGGTGCAAATCAGTGCGAAGTAGAAGGCTCAGGTTCAAATCATTGCGATTCAAATGGTTTATCTTCAAATACTTGTGAAAGACATGATCTAGCTTCAACTGCATGCGAAACAAACGAGATACCTTCAAATCCACGCGAAACACATGATTTAGCTTCAAATCAATGCGATGTAGAAGGTTCAGCTTCAAATCCATGCGACGCATATGATTTAGCTTCAAATAGTTGCGATATAAGTGATATCGCTTCAAATGCTGGAGGAACAAACGAGGTAGCTTTAATTCCATGCGAAACAAATGATTTAGCTTCAAATCAATGCGAAGTAGAAGGATTAGCTTCAAATCCATGCGAAACAAATGGTTTAGCTACAAATACTTGTGATATACATTATTTAGCTACAACTGCATGCGAAACTAACGAGTTAGCTTCAAATCCATGCGCAACACACGTTTTAACTTCAAATCAATGCGATGTAGAAGGTTTAGCTTCAAGAACATGCGATACACAAGATTTAGCTTCAAATCAATGCGACGTAGAAGGTTCAGCTTCAAATCCATGCGAAACAAATGATTCAGCTTCAAATCAATGCGAAGTAGAAGGCTTAGCTTCAAATGCATGCGAAACAAATGGTTTAGCTAGAAATACTTGTGATATACATTGTTTAGCTACAACTGCCTGCGAAACAAACGAGTTACCTTCAAATCCACACAAAAGACATGATTTAACTTCGAAAAAATGCGATCTAGAAGGTTTAGCTTCAAATCCATGCGAAGCAAATGATTTAGCTTCAAATCAATGCGATGTAGAAGGTTCAGCTTCAAATCCATGCGATACACAAGATTTAGCTTCAAATCAATGCGATGTAGAAGGTTCAGCTTCAAATCCATGCGACGCATATGATTTAGCTTCAAATACTTGCGATATGAGTGATATAGCTTCAAAAGCTGGAGGAACAAACGAGGTAGTTTCAATTCTATGCGAAACAAATGATTTAGCTTCAAATCAATGCGATGTAGAAGGTTTAGCTTCAAATCCATGCGAAACAAATGGTTTAGCTACAAATACTTGTGATATGCATTATGTAGCTACATCTGCATGCGAAACAAACGAGTTAGCTTCAAATCCATGCGAAACACATGAATTAGCTTCAAATCAATGCGATGTAGAAGGTTTAGCTTCATATCCAATCGAAACACATGATTTAGCTTCAAATACTTGCGATATAAGTGATACAGCTTCAAATACAGGCGAAACGAACGAGTTAGCAACAAATCCATGGGATGTAGATGATTTAGCTTCAAATCCATGCGAAACACATTATGTAGCTGCAAATCAGTGCGAAGTAGGAGGCTCAGGTTCAAATCCATGCGATTCAAATGGTTCATCTTCAAATACTTGTGAAAGACATGATTTAGCTTCAACTGCATGCGAAACAAACGAGTTAGCTTCAAATCCATGCGAAACACATGATTTACCTTCAAATCAATGCAAAGTAGAAGGCTTATCTTCAAATCCATGCGAAACACATTATTTAGATTCAAATCAGTGCGAAGTAGAAGACTCCTGTTCAAATCATTGCGCTTCAAACGGTTTATCTTCAAATACTTGTAAAGATATGATTTAGCTTCAACTGCATGCGAAACAGACGAGCTAGATTCAAATCCATGCCAAACACATGATTTAGCTTCAAATCCATGGGATGTAGAAGGTTTAGCTTCAAATCCATGCGAAACGCATTATTTAGGTGCAAATCAGTGCGAAGTAGAAGGCTCAGGTTCAAATCATTGCGATTCAAATGGTTTATCTTCAAATACTTGTGAAAGACATGATCTAGCTTCAACTGCATGCGAAACAAACGAGATACCTTCAAATCCACGCGAAACACATGATTTAGCTTCAAATCAATGCGATGTAGAAGGTTCAGCTTCAAATCCATGCGACGCATATGATTTAGCTTCAAATAGTAGCGATATAAGTGATATCGCTTCAAATGCTGGAGGAACAAACGAGGTAGCTTTAATTCCATGCGAAACAAATGATTTAGCTTCAAATCAATGCGAAGTAGAAGGATTAGCTTCAAATCCATGCGAAACAAATGGTTTAGCTACAAATACTTGTGATATACATTATTTAGCTACAACTGCATGCGAAACAAACGAGTTAGCTTCAAATCCATGCGCAACACACGTTTTAACTTCAAATCAATGCGATGTAGAAGGTTTAGCTTCAAGAACATGCGATACACAAGATTTAGCTTCAAATCAATGCGACGTAGAAGGTTCAGCTTCAAATCCATGCGAAACAAATGATTCAGCTTCAAATCAATGCGAAGTAGAAGGCTTAGCTTCAAATGCATGCGAAACAAATGGTTTAGCTAGAAATACTTGTGATATACATTATTTAGCTACAACTGCCTGCGAAACAAACGAGTTACCTTCAAATCCACACAAAAGACATGATTTAACTTCGAAAAAATGCGATCTAGAAGGTTTAGCTTCAAATCCATGCGAAGCAAATGATTTAGCTTCAAATCAATGCGATGTAGAAGGTTCAGCTTCAAATCCATGCGATACACAAGATTTAGCTTCAAATCAATGCGATGTAGAAGGTTCAGCTTCAAATCCATGCGACGCATATGATTTAGCTTCAAATACTTGCGATATAAGTGATATAGCTTCAAAAGCTGGAGGAACAAACGAGGTAGTTTCAATTCTATGCGAAACAAATGATTTAGCTTCAAATCAATGCGATGTAGAAGGTTTAGCTTCAAATCCATGCGAAACAAATGATTGAGATACAAACACTTGTGATATATTTGGTATAGCTTCAACTGCATGCGAAACAAACGAGTTACCTTCAAATCCACGCGAAATACATAAGTTAGCTTCAAATCAATGTGATGTAGAAGGTTTAGCTTAAAATCCATGCGAAACAAATGATAGAGCTTCAAACACTTGGGATATAGGTGATATAGCTTCAACTGCATGGGAAACAAACGAGTTACCTTCAAATCCACTCGAAACACATGATTTAGCATCAAATCTTGCAATATAACTGATATAGCTTCAAAAGCAGGAGGAACAAACGAGGTAGCTTCAATTCTATGCGAAACAAATGATTTAGCTTCAAATCCATGCGAAACAAATGGTTTAGCTAGAAATACTTGTGATATACATTATTTAGCTGCAACTGCATACGAAACAAACGAGTTAGCTTCAAATCCATGCGAAACACATGATTTAGATTCAAATCAATGCGATGTAGAAGATTTAGCTTCAAATCCATGCGCTACACAAGATTTAGCTTCAAATCAATGCGACGTAGAAGGTTCAGCTTCAAATCCATGCGACACATATGATTTAGCTTCAAATACTTGCGATATAACTGATATAGCTTCAAAAGCAGTAGGAACAAACGAGGTAGCTTCAATTCTATGCGAAACAAATGATTTAGCTTCAAATCAATGCGAAGTAGAAGGCGTAGCTTCAAATCCATGCGAAACAAATGGTTTAGCTAGAAATACTTGTGATATACATTATTTAGCTACAACTGCCTGCGAAACAAACGAGTTAGCTTCAAATCCATGCGAAACACATGATTTAACTTCAAATCAATGCGATGTAGAAGGTTTAGCTTCAAATCCATGCGAAACAAATGATTGAGCTTCAAACACTTGGGATATAGTTGGTATAGCTTCAACTGCATGCGAAACAAACGAGTTACCTACAAATTCACGCGAAATACATGAGTTAGCTTCAAATCAATGTGATGTAGAAGATTTAGCTTCAAATCCATGCGAAACAATGGTTGAGCTTCAAACACTTGGGAGGAAGGTGATATAGCTTCAACTGCATGCGAAACAAACGAGTTACCTTCAAATCCACGCGAAACACATGATTTAGCTTCAAATCAATGCGATGTAGAAGGTTTAGCTTCAAATCCATGCGAAACAAATGATTTAGCTTCAAATCAATGCGAAGTAGAAGGCTTAGCTTCAAATCCATGCGAAACAAATTATTGAGCTTCAAACACTTGGGATAAAGGTGATATAGCTTCAACTGCATGCGAAACAAACGAGTTACCTTCAAATCCACGCGAACCACATGATTTAGCTTCAAATCAATGCGATGTAGAAGGTTTAGCTTCAAATCCACTCGAAACACATGATTTAGCTTCAAATCAATGCGAAGTAGAAGGCTTAGCTTCAAATCCATGCGAAACAAATGGTTTAGCTAGAAATACTTGTGATATACATTATTTAGCTGCAACTGCATACGAAACAAACGAGTTAGCTTCAAATCCATGCGAAACACATGATTTAGATTCAAATCAATGCGATGTAGAAGGTTTAGCTTCAAATCCATGCGCTACACAAGATTTAGCTTCAAATCAATGCGACGTAGAAGGTTCAGCTTCAAATCCATGCGACACATATGATTTAAATTCAAATACTTCCAATATAACTGATATAGCTTCAAAAGCAGGAGGAACAAACGAGGTAGCTTCAATTATATGCGAAACAAATGATTTAGCTTCAAATCAATGCGAAGTAGAAGGCGTAGCTTCAAATCCCTGCGAAACAAATGGTTTAGCTACAAATACTTGTGATATACATTATTTAGCTACAACTGCCTGCGAAACAAACGAGTTAGCTTCAAATCCATGCGAAACACATGATTTAACTTCAAATCAATGCGATGTAGAAGGTTTAGCTTCAAATCCATGCGAAACAAATGATTGAGCTTCAAACACTTGGGATATAGTTGGTATAGCTTCAACTGCCTGCGAAACAAACGAGTTACCTTCAAATCCACACAAAAGACATGATTTAACTTCGAAAAAATGCGATCTAGAAGGTTTAGCTTCAAATCCATGCGAAGCAAATGATTTAGCTTCAAATCAATGCGATGTAGAAGGTTCAGCTTCAAATCCATGCGATACACAAGATTTAGCTTCAAATCAATGCGATGTAGAAGGTTCAGCTTCAAATCCATGCGACGCATATGATTTAGCTTCAAATACTTGCGATATAAGTGATATAGCCTCAAAAGCTGGAGGAACAAACGAGGTAGTTTCAATTCTATGCGAAACAAATGATTTAGCTTCAAATCAATGCGATGTAGAAGGTTTAGCTTCAAATACATGCGAAACAAATGATTGAGATTCAAACACTTGTGATATATTTGGTATAGCTTCAACTGCATGCGAAACAAACGAGTTACCTTCAAATTCACGCGAAATACATGAGTTAGCTTCAAATCAATGTGATGTAGAAGGTTTAGCTTCAGATCCATGCGAAACAAATGGTTGAGCTTCAAACACTTGAGATGAAGGTGATATAGCTTCAACTGCATGCGAAACAAACGAGTTACCTTCAAATCCACGCGAAACACATGATTTAGCTTCAAATCAATGCGATGTAGAAGGTTTAGCTTCGAATCCATGCGATACACAAGATTTAGCTTCAAATCAATGCGATGTAGTAGGTTCAGCTTCAAATCGATGCGACGCATATGATTTAGCTTCAAATACTTGCGATATAAGTGATATAGCTTCAAAAGCTGGAGCAACAAACGAGGTAGCTTCAATTCCATGCGAAACAAATGATTTAGCTTAAAATCAATGCGATGTAGATGGATTAGCTTCAAATCCATGCGAAACAAATGGTTTAGCTACAAATACTTGTGATATATATTATTTAGCTACAACTGCCTGCGAAACAAACGAGTTAGCTTCAAATCCATGCGAAACACATGATTTAACTTCAAATCAATGCGATGTAGAAGGTTTAGCTTCAAATCCATGCGAAACAAATGATTGAGCTTCAAACACTTGGGATATAGTTGGTATAGCTTCAACTGCATGCGAAACAAACGAGTTACCTTCAAATCCACACAAAAGACATGATTTAACTTCGAAAAAATGCGATCTAGAAGGTTTAGCTTCAAATCCATGCGAAGCAAATGATTTAGCTTCAAATCAATGCGATGTAGAAGGTTCAGCTTCAAATCCATGCGATACACAAGATTTAGCTTCAAATCAATGCGATGTAGAAGGTTCAGCTTCAAATCCATGCGACGCATATGATTTAGCTTCAAATACTTGCGATATAAGTGATATAGCCTCAAAAGCTGGAGGAACAAACGAGGTAGTTTCAATTCTATGCGAAACAAATGATTTAGCTTCAAATCAATGCGATGTAGAAGGTTTAGCTTCAAATACATGCGAAACAAATGATTGAGATTCAAACACTTGTGATATATTTGGTATAGCTTCAACTGCATGCGAAACAAACGAGTTACCTTCAAATTCACGCGAAATACATGAGTTAGCTTCAAATCAATGTGATGTAGAAGGTTTAGCTTCAAATCCATGCGAAACAAATGGTTGAGCTTCAAACACTTGAGATGAAGGTGATATAGCTTCAACTGCATGCGAAACAAACGAGTTACCTTCAAATCCACGCGAAACACATGATTTAGCTTCAAATCAATGCGATGTAGAAGGTTTAGCTTCGAATCCATGCGATACACAAGATTTAGCTTCAAATCAATGCGATGTAGTAGGTTCAGCTTCAAATCCATGCGACGCATATGATTTAGCTTCAAATACTTGCGATATAAGTGATATAGCTTCAAAAGCTGGAGCAACAAACGAGGTAGCTTCAATTCCATGCGAAACAAATGATTTAGCTTAAAATCAATGCGATGTAGATGGATTAGCTTCAAATCCATGCGAAACAAATGGTTTAGCTACAAATACTTGTGATATATATTATTTAGCTACAACTGCCTGCGAAACAAACGAGTTAGCTTCAAATCCATGCGATACACATGATTTAACTTCAAATCAATGCGATGTAGAAGGTTTAGCTTCAAATCCATGCGAAACAAATGATTGAGCTTCAAACACTTGGGATATAGTTGGCATAGCTTCAACTGCATGCGAAACAAACGAGTTACCTTCAAATCCACACAAAAGACATGATTTAACTTCGAAAAAATGCGATCTAGAAGGTTTAGCTTCAAATCCATGCGAAGCAAATGATTTAGCTTCAAATCAATGCGACGTAGAAGGTTCAGCTTCAAATCCATGCGACACATATGATTTAGCTTCAAATACTTGCGATATAACTGATATAGCTTCAAAAGCAGTAGGAACAAACGAGGTAGCTTCAATTCTATGCGAAACAAATGATTTAGCTTCAAATCAATGCGAAGTAGAAGGCGTAGCTTCAAATCCATGCGAAACAAATGGTTTAGCTAGAAATACTTGTGATATACATTATTTAGCTACAACTGCCTGCGAAACAAACGAGTTAGCTTCAAATCCATGCGAAACACATGATTTAACTTCAAATCAATGCGATGTCGAAGGTTTAGCTTCAAATCCATGCGAAACAAATGATTGAGCTTCAAACACTTGGGATATAGTTGGTATAGCTTCAACTGCATGCGAAACAAACGAGT
The DNA here is from genome assembly GCF_051020955.1 of Megalopta genalis. Classification (NCBI taxonomy): domain Eukaryota; kingdom Metazoa; phylum Arthropoda; class Insecta; order Hymenoptera; family Halictidae; genus Megalopta; species Megalopta genalis. The sequence continues at coordinate 143,202 of NW_027476593.1, read as the reverse complement.
TACCTACAAATTCACGCGAAATACATGAGTTAGCTTCAAATCAATGTGATGTAGAAGATTTAGCTTCAAATCCATGCGAAACAATGGTTGAGCTTCAAACACTTGGGATGAAGGTGATATAGCTTCAACTGCATGCGAAACAAACGAGTTACCTTCAAATCCACGCGAAACACATGATTTAGCTTCAAATCAATGCGATGTAGAAGGTTTAGCTTCAAATCCATGCGAAACAAATGATTTAGCTTCAAATCAATGCGAAGTAGAAGGCTTAGCTTCAAATCCATGCGAAACAAATTATTGAGCTTCAAACACTTGGGATAAAGGTGATATAGCTTCAACTGCATGCGGAACAAACGAGTTACCTTCAAATCCACGCGAAACACATGATTTAGCTTCAAATCAATGCGATGTAGAAGGTTTATCTTCAAATCCACTCGAAACACATGATTTAGCTTCAAATCAATGCGAAGTAGAAGGCTTAGCTTCAAATCCATGCGAAACAAATGGTTTAGCTAGAAATACTTGTGATATACATTATTTATCTGCAACTGCATACGAAACAAACGAGTTAGCTTCAAATCCATGCGAAACACATGATTTAGATTCAAATCAATGCGATGTAGAAGGTTTAGCTTCAAATCAATGCGACGTAGAAGGTTCAGCTTCAAATCCATGCGACACATATGATTTAGCTTCAAATACTTGCAATATAACTGATATAGCTTCAAAAGCAGGAGGAACAAACGAGGTAGCTTCAATTCTATGCGAAAAAAATGATTTAGCTTCAAATTAATGCGAAGTAGAAGGCGTAGCTTCAAATCCATGCGAAACAAATGGTTTAGCTACAAATACTTGTGATATACATTATTTAGCTACAACTGCCTGCGAAACAAACGAGTTAGCTTCAATTCCATGCGAAACACATGATTTAACTTCAAATCAATGCGATGTAGAAGGTTTAGCTTCAAATCCATGCGAAACAAATGATTGAGCTTCAAACACTTGGGATATAGTTGGTATAGCTTCAACTGCATGCGAAACAAACGAGTTACCTTCAAATCCACACAAAAGACATGATTTAACTTCGAAAAAATGCGATCTAGAAGGTTTAGCTTCAAATCCATGCGAAGCAAATGATTTAGCTTCAAATCAATGCGATGTAGAAGGTTCAGCTTCAAATCCATGCGATACACAAGATTTAGCTTCAAATCAATGCGATGTAGAAGGTTCAGCTTCAAATCCATGCGACGCATATGATTTAGCTTCAAATACTTGCGATATAAGTGATATAGCTTCAAAAGCTGGAGGAACAAACGAGGTAGTTTCAATTCTATGCGAAACAAATGATTTAGCTTCAAATCAATGCGATGTAGAAGGTTTAGCTTCAAATCCATGCGAAACAAATGATTGAGATTCAAACACTTGTGATATATTTGGTATAGCTTCAACTGCATGCGAAACGAACGAGTTACCTTCAAATTCACGCGAAATACATGAGTTAGCTTCAAATCAATGTGATGTAGAAGGTTTAGCTTCAAATCCATGCGAAACAAATGGTTGAGCTTCAAACACTTGGGAGGAAGGTGATATAGCTTCAACTGCATGCGAAACAAACGAGTTACCTTCAAATCCACGCGAAACACATGATTTAGCTTCAAATCAATGCGATGTAGAAGGTTTAGCTTCAAATCCATGCGAAACAAATGATTTAGCTTCAAATCAATGCGAAGTAGAAGGCTTAGCTTCAAATCCATGCGAAACAAATTATTGAGCTTCAAACACTTGGGATAAAGGTGATATAGCTTCAACTGCATGCGAAACAAACGAGTTACCTTCAAATCCACGCGAAACACATGATTTAGCTTCAAATCAATGCGATGTAGAAGGTTTAGCTTCAAATCCACTCGAAACACATGATTTAGCTTCAAATCAATGCGAAGTAGAAGGCTTAGCTTCAAATCCATGCGAAACAAATGGTTTAGCTAGAAATACTTGTGATATACATTATTTAGCTGCAACTGCATACGAAACAAACGAGTTAGCTTCAAATCCATGCGAAACACATGATTTAGATTCAAATCAATGCGATGTAGAAGGTTTAGCTTCAAATCCATGCGCTACACAAGATTTAGCTTCAAATCAATGCGACGTAGAAGGTTCAGCTTCAAATCCATGCGACACATATGATTTAAATTCAAATACTTCCAATATAACTGATATAGCTTCAAAAGCAGGAGGAACAAACGAGGTAGCTTCAATTATATGCGAAACAAATGATTTAGCTTCAAATCAATGCGAAGTAGAAGGCGTAGCTTCAAATCCCTGCGAAACAAATGGTTTAGCTACAAATACTTGTGATATACATTATTTAGCTACAACTGCCTGCGAAACAAACGAGTTAGCTTCAAATCCATGCGAAACACATGATTTAACTTCAAATCAATGCGATGTAGAAGGTTTAGCTTCAAATCCATGCGAAACAAATGATTGAGCTTCAAACACTTGGGATATAGTTGGTATAGCTTCAACTGCCTGCGAAACAAACGAGTTACCTTCAAATCCACACAAAAGACATGATTTAACTTCGAAAAAATGCGATCTAGAAGGTTTAGCTTCAAATCCATGCGAAGCAAATGATTTAGCTTCAAATCAATGCGATGTAGAAGGTTCAGCTTCAAATCCATGCGATACACAAGATTTAGCTTCAAATCAATGCGATGTAGAAGGTTCAGCTTCAAATCCATGCGACGCATATGATTTAGCTTCAAATACTTGCGATATAAGTGATATAGCCTCAAAAGCTGGAGGAACAAACGAGGTAGTTTCAATTCTATGCGAAACAAATGATTTAGCTTCAAATCAATGCGATGTAGAAGGTTTAGCTTCAAATACATGCGAAACAAATGATTGAGATTCAAACACTTGTGATATATTTGGTATAGCTTCAACTGCATGCGAAACAAACGAGTTACCTTCAAATTCACGCGAAATACATGAGTTAGCTTCAAATCAATGTGATGTAGAAGGTTTAGCTTCAAATCCATGCGAAACAAATGGTTGAGCTTCAAACACTTGAGATGAAGGTGATATAGCTTCAACTGCATGCGAAACAAACGAGTTACCTTCAAATCCACGCGAAACACATGATTTAGCTTCAAATCAATGCGATGTAGAAGGTTTAGCTTCGAATCCATGCGATACACAAGATTTAGCTTCAAATCAATGCGATGTAGTAGGTTCAGCTTCAAATCGATGCGACGCATATGATTTAGCTTCAAATACTTGCGATATAAGTGATATAGCTTCAAAAGCTGGAGCAACAAACGAGGTAGCTTCAATTCCATGCGAAACAAATGATTTAGCTTAAAATCAATGCGATGTAGATGGATTAGCTTCAAATCCATGCGAAACAAATGGTTTAGCTACAAATACTTGTGATATATATTATTTAGCTACAACTGCCTGCGAAACAAACGAGTTAGCTTCAAATCCATGCGAAACACATGATTTAACTTCAAATCAATGCGATGTAGAAGGTTTAGCTTCAAATCCATGCGAAACAAATGATTGAGCTTCAAACACTTGGGATATAGTTGGTATAGCTTCAACTGCATGCGAAACAAACGAGTTACCTTCAAATCCACACAAAAGACATGATTTAACTTCGAAAAAATGCGATCTAGAAGGTTTAGCTTCAAATCCATGCGAAGCAAATGATTTAGCTTCAAATCAATGCGATGTAGAAGGTTCAGCTTCAAATCCATGCGATACACAAGATTTAGCTTCAAATCAATGCGATGTAGAAGGTTCAGCTTCAAATCCATGCGACGCATATGATTTAGCTTCAAATACTTGCGATATAAGTGATATAGCCTCAAAAGCTGGAGGAACAAACGAGGTAGTTTCAATTCTATGCGAAACAAATGATTTAGCTTCAAATCAATGCGATGTAGAAGGTTTAGCTTCAAATACATGCGAAACAAATGATTGAGATTCAAACACTTGTGATATATTTGGTATAGCTTCAACTGCATGCGAAACAAACGAGTTACCTTCAAATTCACGCGAAATACATGAGTTAGCTTCAAATCAATGTGATGTAGAAGGTTTAGCTTCAAATCCATGCGAAACAAATGGTTGAGCTTCAAACACTTGAGATGAAGGTGATATAGCTTCAACTGCATGCGAAACAAACGAGTTACCTTCAAATCCACGCGAAACACATGATTTAGCTTCAAATCAATGCGATGTAGAAGGTTTAGCTTCGAATCCATGCGATACACAAGATTTAGCTTCAAATCAATGCGATGTAGTAGGTTCAGCTTCAAATCCATGCGACGCATATGATTTAGCTTCAAATACTTGCGATATAAGTGATATAGCTTCAAAAGCTGGAGCAACAAACGAGGTAGCTTCAATTCCATGCGAAACAAATGATTTAGCTTAAAATCAATGCGATGTAGATGGATTAGCTTCAAATCCATGCGAAACAAATGGTTTAGCTACAAATACTTGTGATATATATTATTTAGCTACAACTGCCTGCGAAACAAACGAGTTAGCTTCAAATCCATGCGATACACATGATTTAACTTCAAATCAATGCGATGTAGAAGGTTTAGCTTCAAATCCATGCGAAACAAATGATTGAGCTTCAAACACTTGGGATATAGTTGGCATAGCTTCAACTGCATGCGAAACAAACGAGTTACCTTCAAATCCACACAAAAGACATGATTTAACTTCGAAAAAATGCGATCTAGAAGGTTTAGCTTCAAATCCATGCGAAGCAAATGATTTAGCTTCAAATCAATGCGATGTAGAAGGTTCAGCTTCAAATCCATGCGATACACAAGATTTAGCTTCAAATCAATGCGATGTAGAAGGTTCAGCTTCAAATCCATGCGACGCATATGATTTAGCTTCAAATACTTGCGATATAAGTGATATAGCTTCAAAAGCTGGAGGAACAAACGAGGTAGTTTCAATTCTATGCGAAACAAATGATTTAGCTTCAAATCAATGCGATGTAGAAGGTTTAGCTTCAAATCCATGCGAAACAAATGATTGAGATTCAAACACTTGTGATATATTTGGTATAGCTTCAACTGCATGCGAAACGAACGAGTTACCTTCAAATTCACGCGAAATACATGAGTTAGCTTCAAATCAATATGATGTAGAAGGTTTAGCTTCAAATCCATGCGAAACAAATGGTTGAGCTTCAAACACTTGGGAGGAAGGTGATATAGCTTCAACTGCATGCGAAACAAACGAGTTACCTTCAAATCCACGCGAAACACATGATTTAGCTTCAAATCAATGCGATGTAGAAGGTTTAGCTTCAAATCCATGCGAAACAAATGATTTAGCTTCAAATCAATGCGAAGTAGAAGGCTTAGCTTCAAATCCATGCGAAACAAATTATTGAGCTTCAAACATTGGGATAAAGGTGATATAGCTTCAACTGCATGCGAAACAAACGAGTTACCTTCAAATCCACGCGAAACACATGATTTAGCTTCAAATCAATGCGATGTAGAAGGTTTAGCTTCAAATCCACTCGAAACACATGATTTAGCTTCAAATCAATGCGAAGTAGAAGGCTTAGCTTCAAATCCATGCGAAACAAATGGTTTAGCTAGAAATACTTGTGATATACATTATTTAGCTGCAACTGCATACGAAACAAACGAGTTAGCTTCAAATCCATGCGAAACACATGATTTAGATTCAAATCACACAAGATTTAGCTTCAAATCAATGCGACGTAGAAGGTTCAGCTTCAAATCCATGCGACACATATGATTTAGCTTCAAATACTTCCAATATAACTGATATAGCTTCAAAAGCAGGAGGAACAAACGAGGTAGCTTCAATTATATGCGAAACAAATGATTTAGCTTCAAATCAATGCGAAGTAGAAGGCGTAGCTTCAAATCCCTGCGAAACAAATGGTTTAGCTACAAATACTTGTGATATACATTATTTAGCTACAACTGCCTGCGAAACAAACGAGTTAGCTTCAAATCCATGCGAAACACATGATTTAACTTCAAATCAATGCGATGTAGAAGGTTTAGCTTCAAATCCATGCGAAACAAATGATTGAGCTTCAAACACTTGGGATATAGTTGGTATAGCTTCAACTGCCTGCGAAACAAACGAGTTACCTTCAAATCCACACAAAAGACATGATTTAACTTCGAAAAAATGCGATCTAGAAGGTTTAGCTTCAAATCCATGCGAAGCAAATGATTTAGCTTCAAATCAATGCGATGTAGAAGGTTCAGCTTCAAATCCATGCGATACACAAGATTTAGCTTCAAATCAATGCGATGTAGAAGGTTCAGCTTCAAATCCATGCGACGCATATGATTTAGCTTCAAATACTTGCGATATAAGTGATATAGCCTCAAAAGCTGGAGGAACAAACGAGGTAGTTTCAATTCTATGCGAAACAAATGATTTAGCTTCAAATCAATGCGATGTAGAAGGTTTAGCTTCAAATACATGCGAAACAAATGATTGAGATTCAAACACTTGTGATATATTTGGTATAGCTTCAACTGCATGCGAAACAAACGAGTTACCTTCAAATTCACGCGAAATACATGAGTTAGCTTCAAATCAATGTGATGTAGAAGGTTTAGCTTCAAATCCATGCGAAACAAATGGTTGAGCTTCAAACACTTGAGATGAAGGTGATATAGCTTCAACTGCATGCGAAACAAACGAGTTACCTTCAAATCCACGCGAAACACATGATTTAGCTTCAAATCAATGCGATGTAGAAGGTTTAGCTTCGAATCCATGCGATACACAAGATTTAGCTTCAAATCAATGCGATGTAGTAGGTTCAGCTTCAAATCCATGCGACGCATATGATTTAGCTTCAAATACTTGCGATATAAGTGATATAGCTTCAAAAGCTGGAGCAACAAACGAGGTAGCTTCAATTCCATGCGAAACAAATGATTTAGCTTAAAATCAATGCGATGTAGATGGATTAGCTTCAAATCCATGCGAAACAAATGGTTTAGCTACAAATACTTGTGATATATATTATTTAGCTACAACTGCCTGCGAAACAAACGAGTTAGCTTCAAATCCATGTGAAACACATGATTTAGCTTCAAATCAATGCGATGTAGAAGGTTTAGCTTCAAATCCAAGCGAAACACATATGATTTAGCTTCAAATACTTGCGATATAAATGAAGTAACTTCAAATGCTGAGGATACCATCAAGTTAGATTCAAATCCATGCAAAACACATGATTAAGCTTCAAATCCATGGGCATCACATGATTTAGGTTCATTGTCATGGTAAACACATGATTTGGCTTCACATACATGCGAAACAAATGTTTTAGCTTCTAATACTTGTCATATACATGATATAGCTCCAACTGCATGCGAAACAAACGAGTTACCTTCAAATCCATGCGAAAGACATGATCAGCATCAAATCAGTGTGAAGTAGAAGGCTTAGCATCAAATCACATGCGAATCAAATGGTTTAGATTGAAATACTTGTGATATACATGATTTAGCTTCAACTGCATGCCACACAAACGAGTTAGCTTCAAATCCATGCGAAACACATAAATTCAGATGCAAATCAATGCGATGTAGAAGGTTTAGCTTCAAATCCATGCCAAACACATGATTTAGCTTCAAATCCATGGGATGTAGAAGGTTTAGCTTCAAATCCATGAGAAACAATTGATTTAGCTTCAGATACTTGCGATATAAGAGATATAGCTTCAAAATCTGGAGGAACAAACGAGGTAGCTTCAATTCCATGCGAAACAAATGATTTAGCTTCAAATCAATGCGAAGTAGAGGGATTAGCTTCAAATCCATGCGAAACACATATGATTTAGCTTCAAATACTTGCGATATAAATGAAGTAACTTCAAATGCAGAGGATACAATCAAGTTAGCTTCAAATCCATGCAAAACACATGATTAAGCTTCAAATCCATGGGCAACACATGATTTAGGTTCATAGTCATGGTAAACACATGATTTAGCTTCACATACATGCGGAACAAATGGTTTAGATTCAAATACTTGTGATATACATGATTTACCTTCAACTGCATGCGACACAAACGAGTTAGCTTCAAATCCATGCGAAACACATGATTCAGATGCAACTCAATGCGATGTAGAAGGTTTAGCTTCAAATCCATGCCAAACACATGATTTAGCTTCAAATCCATGGGATTTAGAAGCTTTAGCTTCAAATCCATGAGAAACAAATGATTTAGCTTCAGATACTTGCGATATAAATGATATAGATTCAACTGCATGCGAAAAAAACGATTCAGCTTCAAATCCAAGGGAAACACATGATTTAACTTCAAATCAATGCGAAGTAAAAGGGTTAGCTTCAAATCCATGCGAAACGAATGATTTAGCATCAAATACTTGCGAATATAAGTGATATAGCTTCAAATGCAGGCCAAACAAACGAGTTAGCTTCAGATCCATGCGAAATACATGATTTATCTTCAACTGCATGTGAAACAAACGTGTTAGCTTCAAATCCAAGCGAAACAGATGATTTAGCTTCAAATCAATGCGAAGTAGAAGGCGTAGCTTCAAATCTGTGCGGGACAAATGGATATGCTTCAAAAATTTGTGATATAAGTGATATAGCTTCAACTGCATGCGAAACAAACGAGTTACCTTCAAATCAACGCGAAACACATGATTTAGCTTCAAATCAATGCGATGTAGATGGTTTAGCTTCAAATCCATGCGAAACAAATGATTTAGCTTCAAATCAATGCGAAGTAGAAGGCTTAGCTTCAAATCCATGCGACACATATGATTTAGCTTCAAATACTTGCGATATAAGTGAGTAGGTATATATGTTGCGTTCTGCAAGCAATGGCGAGGGGAAGGCTGAGCCGGGGGGGTATAGGGAAGGAAGCATCATCGTGAGCGGCACGCGTCGTGTGGAGGGGGGAAGTCACCGATAAGGAGTTTTGCGGTTTTGCATCCGGAGAGGTTCTCGGACGCCTTACCCGGAAGTTGCTTATCTTGCGAAGCGATATCGGGGATTTTGGTTTCGTTTATTAGATTTCTTAAAGTATGGTTTTTTTATCTCGGTATAATATTGTAGCGAGCGAGCAAGAGAGAGAGAGAGGGGAGGATGCAGCGGTTGTTCTCTCTCTTGCAAAAACGATGCATGATTTTTCTCGCGCGACGCATTTATAGAAGTTTGTGGTTTTGTATCCGGAGAGACTCGCGGATGCTTTACCCGTGATTTTGGTCTCATTAAGATTTCTTAAAGTAAGTTTTTTTTTATCTCGGTATAATATTGTAGCGAGCTAGAGAGAGGGCTGTATTGCAGCGGTTGTTCTCTCTCTTGCAAATGATGCGGACAGAGAGAGAGAGATATTTTTTCTCTCTCTTTTACTGTTTTTTGCTTTTTCCCTTTGCAGCGAACATTTTATTCGCTACTGAGTTGAGTATTGGTATGGAAGTTGGTTCGTTGAACGTGCCATCGTTGCAATCGTTCGCAACGTCTAAGATATTTGAATACGGTGTTCATAATTTTTCGAGTATTGCTCGACGGATTTTTATCCGATATTGTGATGTTATTTTGTGCGACGTGTACTGTGTTTTTCGTCGGAGATATCCGCACGCTAGGTTTTCATACGTGGGTGCATGCGTGTTCAAATCGCGAGACTTGCTCGATTACGTGATATACAATAGTATTGATGTTTTTAAAGTAATCGTTCCTTTGAGCACGCAATGTCGTTCGAAGAGATCGTTGAAGAGGATTATTTTTAAATACCGTAAAGAAACTGATTATGTTTGCGTCGAACCAGTGTTGATACCATTATCAAAATTTGAATGGAGTATGACCAGAGGTGATTTCCTCCCTCCATTGAACAAAGTGAAGAGAAGATTGGAATATTCATTGCACGACGACGACGACGATGATTGGGATATTCCTAAAATCAAATGGGACATTAATTTACCGACCGAGAAACTCAATGCTTCACGCGTGAAATTCATATCGAAGTATTTTTCATCGAGTGACGAAGATACGTCGTGAGATGATTCCTACATTAGAGAATTTGGTTTGGGGATACGTCATAAACTTATACCTGAACGATCAATTTCCGCTCGAGTGGAAAACAGCGACGGAACGTCTAATGCGAAAAGATTTGACGAGTCGCGTGAGTTTCATCTACACGAAACGATTTAGCCAAATTATAGTGAAATGGCCCGCGATCGATTCACCGTCCGCGATACTACATATCATCGAGATGGGAGAGCATCGCGTGGTTGGTTGTATAGTGTAGTTACGTTCGTGAGAACTGGAAACTTAACCGACGACGTGAAATCAAAATTGAAAAAACTTCTTTTTAATAATTGATGTGAATTAATATTTTCACAAGATGACGCAAGTTTGCAAGGACATGTTGAAATCGTTAACACATATGTCAAGGATGATTCGAACTGTGGACGAGTATCGCGAATGGACGAAATCATGTATTGAATGTTTACAATGGTGTAGGAAATATATGATCATTGTGAAGAAAAACGAAGCACCCATAGGTGTAAAATCGAGTTTGCTGTCGATCATGTGTCGTATGAAAACTTTGAAGGTCTCGTTAGATCATCGGTTTTCATCACGCGTTGGTAGCGGTTTGTATGGAAACGTTGGCGCGAGAGCATCGACTCTTCGTTGGGAGAACATCGAGTCGGCGTTTAAGAATCGTATATCGACCGGCGTTGTGATCAACGTCGAACATGTCGATCCACGTCATTTCTTGCAGCACGCGAAGCGAATAGTTACGAATCGTATTACAGAACTTTTGAACGTTCATTTGTCGTTAAAAGTGAACGTAGTATTGGAGGCGGAATTTGTGCTGCGCGACGAGGTTTCGGTGAAAAGTTTTAGCACGCGAAACGTCGCGCTCTTTCATTCGTCGAATCTACGTCGCTGGTATGCGAAAGATGTTGTGCCAACGCTTTTGACATCGATAGAAGAGTTTCAAGAACGAGACAGTGGATGGGCGTTATCGAAGATCCTGCATTTGATGGTGAATTCCAACAAATATCAACCGTTACAAGCAGGTTGTCAGGTATCCGTGCCTCGAACAGTGCAATTAAAGAAAGCAGTCCTCAATGTGTACAGTGACGACGATAATGCATGTTTCTATTGGGCAGTGGTGGCAAGCCTATATCCAGCTAAAAATAATTTGAATCGCACATCATCCTATCCGCATTACAGCGATGTGCTCCACACCGAGGGATTCCAATTGCCGATGTTGTTCAAGGACATACCAAAGTTCGAAAAAGCGAACGACGTTTCCGTGAACGTGTTCGAGTGGGGAGGGGAACAAGAAAGATGTCGGACGTTGCATTTGACCTCAAGGAAGCGGGAGAAACATGTAAATTTGCTGCTCATACACGACTACGAAAACTTGCGCAATCATTATCTGTGTATTAGGAATTTATCTCGTCTGGTTTCATCTCAGATCAGCACGCAGCACAATAAGCATATTTGCGATCGGTAAGATTCACACATGTAAATTTTTTTTCTTTCTTCTAGATGATGGTGGTGGTGGTGGTGGTGGGCGAGAAAAATTAAAATAAAAAATTATGTTTTTTTGTCAGGTGTCTACAGTATTTCAAATCGCAGGAAAAATTGAGCATTCACGAGATCGACTGCAGTCGAATGAACGAATGTGCTTTGAAACTTCCGACGGAAGACGATAAATGGCTGAAGTTCAAGAATTATGCGTACAAGGAACCGACACCGTTCGTTATCTACGCAGACTTGGAATGCCTGCTGAAGAAACAGGAAGATCAAGGTCATGGAGCTTACTGTAGATATCAACATCACCATGCCTTCAGCGTAGGCTACTACCTCCATTGCCGATACGACAGTTCGTTGAGCGAGTATCAGGCTTATCGTGATGAGAAAGGTTGTATCACATGGTTTGCATCGAAGTTGCACGAGTTGAGCTGTAAATTGCAACCGGTGTTTGATCGAACGGTTCCAATGGCTCCGTTGACCGCCGCACAAATCTCAACTTTTCGTACCGCCACGTATTGTCACGTGTGCGAAGAACCACTCGGTAATGACGACGTGCGAGTGCATGATCATTGTCATTTCACAGGTGCGTATCGGGGTCCGGCGCACAGCCGTTGCAATCTGAGCTATCAATCCTCGTACGTGATACCGGTGGTTTTTCACAATTTGTCCGGCTACGACGCACACTTTTTCATCAAAGAATTGGCAAACGCGTTTGAAGGTAAAATAGACGCGTTACCGCTGACGAAAGAGAAGTACATTTCTTTCACGAAACACAGTAAGAGGAATAATGATGCGATCAAAAAATCGTGGAAGAAGTGCATAAAGTTTCGATTCATCGATTCGTTCAAATTCTTGAATTCGAGTCTGGACAAGTTGTCGTCGTACTTGGACAAGAGCGACTTGCATATCGTGAGGAGCCAATTCAATCGTCTTTCGAACGATGATTTTCATCTTCTAACCAGGAAAGGCGTTTTCCCATACGACTATGTATCGACCTATGACAAATTAAGCGACACTTGTTTACCACCGCGCGAAGCATTTTATAATCAGTTATGCGACAGCGAGATATCCGACGTCGACTATTGTCACGCGAACGAAGTTTGGTCACGTTTTGGTATACAAACGTTAGGACAGTACAGCGACTTGTACTTGAAATTGGATGTGTTGTTGTTGGCCGACGTGTTTGAAAATTTTCGCGAAAAGTCGCTCGAGAATTATAAACTCGATCCAGCACACTATTATACGTTGCCCGGTTTCGCGTGGGACGCGATGCTAAAATTGACGAAGATCGAGTTGGAATTGTTCACCGACGTTGACATGCTTTTGTTCGTGGAGCGGGGAATACGAGGTGGGTTGAGTCAATGTTCGCATCGTTACGCGCGCGCGAATAACAAGTATATGTCGACGTACGATTCAGCCGAACCGTCCAGCTATCTGATGTATTTCGATGTTAATAATTTGTATGGCTGGGCCATGTCGCAGCCTTTGCCGCACAGGGGTTTCCAATGGGTTGACGATACGAGTAATTTCAACATCGATTCCGTGCCGATCGACAGTCCCGTCGGGTACATTTTAGAGGTCGACTTAGAGTATCCTCAGGAAATTCATGATGCTCACGCGGATCTTCCATTTTGCCCGATTCACGAGGTTGGGACGTTGCAAAAGAAACTGTTGACAACGCTTAGCGATAAGAATCGTTACGTTCTCCATTATCGATACCTCCAGCAATGTTTGAGGTATAATTTAAAATTAAAGAAAATTCATCGGATACTGAAGTTTGAACAATCATGTTGGTTACGCCGTTACATAGATTTAAATACGAGGTTGCGCGCCAACGCAAACAATGACTTCTCGAAGAATCTGTTCAAACTGATGAACAATGCAGTGTTTGGAAAAACGATGGAAAACGTTCGAAATCATGTAAACGTAAAGTTGCTCTCGCGATGGAGCGGTCGATACGGGGCTGGACGTTTAATAGCTCGACCAAATTTCCATAGCTGTACTCTATTCTCCGAGGATTTTGTCGCAGTTCAAATGAAGCAGCTTTCTATTAAATTTTATAAACCTATTTACATAGGCATGTCAGTGTTGGACATATCTAAATTACATTTGTATGATTTTCATTATGGCTACATGCTTCCAAATTTTCAAGAAAGATGCAGGATTTTGTACACGGACACGGACAGTTTAATTTATCAGATTATTTGCGACGACGCGTACGAGATGATAAAACGTGACATTCACCGATACGATACTTGCAATTATGACAGAAATAACGTGTACGGCGTTCCGATCGCGAATAATAAAGTATTAGGATTAATGAAGGACGAGAACGGAGGTAAAATCATGACAGAGTTTGTGGGTCTTCGCTCGAAAATGTATGCTATTCGAGTACAAGACAAAGACGATGTAAAAAAGATTAAAGGAATTAAGACTAACGTGACGATTAAAAATATAACTTTCGACGACTATTTAGCATGCCTTCACGATCATTTAGAAAAATCAGTTTGCGTTAAATTGATAATGTCTATACAACATCAAGTGTATTCAGTATCACAGAGTAAATTAGCATTGAGTCCATACGATGATAAACGATACATTTTAAACAATTCGATCGAAACCCTTCCTTGGGGACATTATAAAATCGCGAAAGGGGGAGGCAGGAGGGAGTGGGAGTGAGGGGAGTGAGAAAAAATAAAAGCGGTTATATAATTTCATCGATGTTTCGAATCCCGTGTTGCGCGCGCGCGTGTTCACTTTTATTTGTAAGCGGAAAAGGGGCGTATACGCTCCTTGTATTGTTATCTTGCGTGTAAGAAGGGGGGAAAAATGGTAGGGGAATTGTATATATAAGCTTTTGGCATTGCGTACAGCGAGTAGTGCGTTCTACAGATTACTTTCTTATAGCGCAGTTGTTCTTCAATATTATAATATTCACAATGTCAAATCAAATCAATAATTTTTTACATAAAAATGGATCTCACAACGATTATAAAAATTATGGGTAAGTAAAAGAAAGTTTGAAGGGAATAAAATGTTCCTTTTATGAAAGAAGAAAAAAAATATTGTATGTTATTTCTTTTCTAGATACTCCATTTCGATGAAACGGTCGTTTCAACAGTCGCAACCCCAGTCGCAGCAGAAACAGTTGCAGATACTGCGCAACGCACGAATCTTGGGTAGAAGATACTCCATAGCCGGCAATTATTTCAAGTTCCTTGAAATTTGTGTACGCGTGGATGAAAATTTGCGCGTCGAGTTTGTCTTGGGGGACAATCGTGGAACAGAGATTTCTTTTTCAATGGCTACGTGGAAACTGCTGGTGAAAACTAGAGATTATATTCACAATTACTTCGACGCGGACAAGAAGGAAAAACAAATTGATGAGACTTTATCGTTACAAATTGTTAATTTTAATGGAATGAGTCTAATCAAGTTGTTCGATTCTCAAGCATTGATTTATGTTACGAAAGAGACGATGGATAATTTGTACAAATTAGAGTTATGTATGGATCATATGTATTCATGGTTATTAGAAAATATTCCAGAAATTCAGGATAGATTCGCGAAGCTCGTTGACATTGTAAAAAACTCCAATAACGAGCAGAATTATGCGACCGTAATTTTTACAAACGAATTGTTCGAACGAAATTGTCTGATCGATTGCGAATTGTTAGCTTTATGTTTAGATCTAATCGTATCGAAAGCGAATCGTTGAAATTGTGTGCGTGTGGGGGGAATTAATTAGTATTAATGTAAAAAGCATTTATGTATTTTTTCATGTTTATTAGAGAAACAAAAATAAACATTACATTATACAATTAAAGTACAGATGATTTCTTTATCCAAGAGTTATGTGACGAATCCAGCCCCAACCATTTTACATATATTTCATTTCCTTTTCGACGCAATACTTTTTCTACTAAATACACGTCGGCATATTTGGTAGCGCGTATCTCGTATTCGTAAAATCCTCCAGCGATAGGTTTGTTCTGCAAATCAACCAAAAGGTACGTGACGGGGTTCGTTCGTTTCACCGTCGCGATCTTAAATACTTCCGTTGACCAGTTCGGCGTGTATCCTTTGTCGAATACGGTTTTGAACTTGCTGATACGCACATAGTCGCCAACTTTGAATTTCGCAGGACCGGCGATCTTGACGTTGCTGTATACGGTAGATAAAAGATGCTTCTCATTTTTATGATTCACGTTTGCAGGTCGCATACGAATGGTGCGATGTTTTTGATTATTGTAGTCCTTAATCAACGTGGGTAGCTCGTCGATCCAACGATATTTTCCGCTCAACGAGAAAAATTTCCACATGTTGTTCTTCAATGTACGATTGAATCGTTCGACTATGGACGCTTTCATAGTGCTGAATGTGGAATAGTGGTTGATGTTACGTTTCTTCAGATATTCTTGAAAATCTTTATTGTAGAATTCTTTCCCCATATCGGTTTGCAAATTGTTCGGTATTCGACCATCTTTTTTCAACACCGACGCGAAAGCTTTGCACACATCGTCAGCATTTTTGCTTTTTAAAGGAACGGCCCAGGCATACTTGCTGAATGTATCGATTATCGTAAGAATATATCGATGTGCTCGATTCTCTCTTGCGTACGGTTGAACTTCAACGATATCAGCTTGCCAGAGATCGTCGAGTCCTCGCGTAACCACTCGCCTCCGCCGGAAGTAACGTCTCGCCGGAGCATGCAGTTCATTCACCAAGTTAACTTTGTCGCCGCTCATGATTTCACCTTATCAGTCTGCGGTCGCTCGGAATTAAGATACGCTAATTTAGTTATCCTTGCGTTGACCGCTGCCGCGCTCTCTTTTGAGTTATCGATGAATCTGCGGTCGCTTGAAATTAAGATACGCTAATTTAATTATCCTTGCGTTCTCGAAGTCTTTTCGACCGCTGTCGCGTCCTCTTTTGCGTTATCGATGGACTTTTCAGCTATTGACGCTTTTTGCATTATCGGAATCTCTTCTGTGGTTGCTGCTACCGCTCGAAAGCGACGCGCACACTGTGTTGCTGCTGTTCTTCGATACGTCGCATTTGTCCGTATATTTCGGTAAATTTCTCTAATAAAGATTTATGTAACTGTTCGAATTTCGCGACTATGTTCCCCTCTCCAGTCAGCTCGAGTAATCTCTTGTACATAGCAGTATTAAGCCTTTCGAACCTGTCATCCAATTCCTTGCCAGTTTCAAAACCGCCTACTGTAACTTTCTTTTGCAGTTCGTCTACGAGTAATTCAAGTTGCGCCAACTTTCCCTGATTCGCTTTGCCAGTGCTCGTAAGTTCCTCCAAGTTGTGGATTTTATTTAATATTTGATTTTCAAGGTTATCAATCTTTTTCGGCCAGTTGCTGTTAACTTTGTGTTCCACACTTGCAAGTTTGTGCTCGATGTTGCCAGCAAATTTCACAACGGCATTCAATTTTTCTCGATCCACGATACCCTCAGCTTTCGTTGTTTCGAACAACTTATCCTCCAGCTCGACAAATCTTTGACGTAGCTTTTCATCGATACTTTTATTATTCTGCTCGATGCACGTCTCAACGTGTTTCTTCAGATTCTCGTGATTGGATTCGTCGTTTGTCACGAATTTTTGGAGAATTTCGATCGCGCGTTTCATCGAGTGAACATCGTCGATAGTTTCATACAGGTCGTACGTAAATGTTTTTTTCAACGAATCGATCGCGTCATCGACGTAACTTTTTGTTGCCGAGTCGCTGGCGAAAACCGGAGTTGCCAAATATCGAATAATTCGAGATTTTGCATCGAAAAATTCGTTGTCACTGTTCAAAATTACCGCCCTCTCGTTGATAACGTTGTCGACATACTTCTTCGTTGCAGCGTCGTTGGTGTTAATAGGAACTTTTATACTTTCTATAGGTAGACCCAATGCATCGAACTCGTCATTCTCGTCCGATACGTGTAGAACGTATTTTCTTATCATATTTATCAGATCGAACATAAATCTATTGAAATAATTCGTGTTCATTGAATTGTCCTTGTGATGTTCATGTTTCGTGTCTATATTCGCCACGATGTCTTGGATAGCCTGCTTTAGCGAATCACGAGACGATGATTTCTTGCTGCTGCTGTTACGCATCGTTGCTGCTGCTACTGCTCCAATTTCTTTCGACAATCGATGTTTTACCGCCGTAATCACTAGCAAAAATGATGCAATCGTCGCAAAAGCATTTTATTTATATGAGCGTGGCATAACCTTGAAGAATTCCTCGGCAACTAATGTCTCCATTTTACCACGAAAACTTTCCTCAAAGATTTTTAGTTGGTTACCGATTGAGCTGTCCGTTTCATCTTTCATATTCTGTTTTAACGCTTCAACCTTTTGCTCCAATACCGAAAATACGTTATCAATTTTCACATTAATTTCATCGTTATCTGAATCAATTGATTTAATTTTCTGATCACTGTCGTATTGAAAATTATATATTTTAGCCAGCACTTTATTCCTCCATTTCTCATTAGTCTGCTGTATATCTTTCGTTAGTTTCTCGTTAGCCGTTATTTTATCCATGAGTTCGGATTTCCATTTCGCACTAGTCTCTTTGGCATCCTTCGCCAACTTTTCATTAGCCGTTATTTTACCCACGAGTTCGGATTTCCATTTCACACTAGTCCCTTTGGCATCCTTCGCCAACTTTTCGTTAGCCGTTATTTTACCCACGAGTTCGGATTTCCATTTCGCACTAGTCTCTTTGACATCCTTCGCCAACTTTTCGCTAGCCGTTATTTTATCCATGAGTTCGGACTTGCATTTTAGGCTAGTCTGTTTGGCATCCTTCGCCAACTTTTCGTTAGCCGTTATTTTACCCACGAGTTCGGATTTCCACTTCGCACTAGTCTGTTTAGCATCCTTCGCCAACTTTTCGCTAGCCGTTATTTTACCCACGAGTTCGGACTTGCATTTTAGGCTAGTCTGTTTGGCATCCTTCGCCAACTTTTCGTTAGCCGTTATTTTATCCATGAGTTCGGACTTGCACTTCTCGCTAGCCTGTTTGGCATCTTTCGCCAACTTTTCGTTAGCCGTTATTTTACCCACGAGTTCGGACTTGTATTTTACACCGGCCTGTTCGACACCCTTCGTCATTTTTTCGTTAGCTGTTATTTTTCTACGAAGCTCGTCGTCGCCTCTTTTCGATACATCGTCAACGTACGATCTAGTGGCCGCGTCATCGTTTTGAAGCGGTTCCGCCAAATGTTTGATCCTCTTGTTTCGAGCTGTGTACGATTCCGTTGAGAAGCACATCGTATTATTCTGCATGTACTCGTGAAGCGATGACGTGACAGTATCGTCGCCTATCTTTGAAACGCGATCGACGTACAGTTTGGTGGCTGCGTCATCGTTCGTCGTAGGATTTGCGACACGAGCGATCTTAGCGCCTCGCGCATCGTACAAATTGCCGATCGCGCATATGGCATTGTCGTGTACATAATTTTTACATATCGAATAGAAAGTTGAAATATCTGCCAGTACTTTCGACTCGGGCGTACTATGTTTATACAACGTACCAAATTTATTAATAGACATTTTTTTTCGTTTCTCGGTTCAGTTGTTTTCTTCTCCTTTCTTCTTCTTCTTCTTCTTTAACACCAACAACTCGAGTAGATCTTGCTGTTGCTCGATCTGTTGTATTTGTCGACAAATGTCGTCGAGTCTGAACTCAATATTTTTAAATCTGTCCTCCCAATTTTCATCTACGGATAACGTTTGATTGGTTTCGCAGCAATTCCAACGGATACTCATTTTATCGAACCATTTGATAAATTTACCAACAGGCATTTCATTCGTCACTAACGTAATAAATATTCGAGCAATTTAATTTATAATCAATCCAGCTTCGCGAAGTTCTTCGATTATGCATGTTATTTCATTGTTGTGGTTGGTATGACCAGCATTTTTCGATGCAATCAACAATTTCAGACGATCTACCAGCTCATTTGGGTCATCCCAATGCACATAATCGACCGGATTGTTGGTTACACGCATCATCGTCGTTGGAATATTTATACCTTTTCCACGTAACGCTGAGAACAGTGGTCCTATAATAGTTTTGTACTTGTAGCCCTTGTTTCCCATTATCTGATTACCACGTCGGTGCGCATGCGTAGCGATGAGAATGTTTCTATAAATTTCCTTATCATTCTCGGTGTACAGGTTCTCGTTGGGTATTCTTTTGAATATCAATTCGTAGAGACCTGGAGTTCCTCTGTACCTAATTTTATTAATAACAATATCATCGTTGCTTTCCACGTCGAACGCAACGTTTCCAAGCATCAGTTTGTTATTATGAAAATACACTCCGTACACATTGTCCTGACTTTTCGGCGGTCCGCTAAAGAAATTTCTCAAGTATTCGCTCGCTAAAGGTCCAAGATTACTGAACAAATGCTCGTATTCGTCGCGATGCTTTTCAGGGCTTCTCAAAATATTTCGCACCGATGATTCCAGCGATGTTGCAGCCGTTGGAGATGATTCGAAAGCTACCTCCCGATGCATTGAAGGTGTTGGTTCGAGCACCATATTGGTGTTCGCATCATCGTCGTCGTCGTCGTCGTCGTCGTCGTCGTCGTCGTCATCGTCAACATAGTCGGCGTCATCGCTGACACCGATGGGGGAATATACTTTATTCTTCTTCTTCTTCTTTTTCAAATGCATCCTTGGAGTTAATGCCGCTTCATCGTGTGTCCTCTTTTTCTTAATAAATTCTCTCTCCACTTTCTTCTTCTTCTTCTTCACAGAGAACAGCGACTGCTGTGTTTGCAAATCCAACGATCGGTCAGCATTTGATGTATTATCTTTCGCTTCCGTAGCTGTATTTTGAACCAGCTGTTTCAACGGTTCCACGATCGGACGTAAATTCGTCTCAATGTTAGACTGTACATCCATTTTCCCAACTTTCAAGGCTAAACTCTTTTTACGTATGACGTCACTGGTCTTAGCTATTTCCTTAACGATGGCAGCTCGCAGGTTTTTCTTTGACGGACGCATATCGAGTGGGAGCACGATGTGACATCGACACCTCTTACCGTCCAAATGAGCTGGATCACAGCACGACGAATTCCTTAAATCCGCGTCTGTAACGTCCTCGGTTCACAGGGCTGTCTTTGTCGATTACAAGGAATTCATACTTGTTTCGCCAACACCTTGAACAAACTGCGTTGAAACTTTCGAACGACATATCAGTATTCACATGATCCTGATGAACGTGTCGCAGATTCATGGCATCTTGATTGAATAGAATCAATAGATTGGCATTGTCGCGAATCAAATGTTTGGGTATTCTCGCGTATGATTGCGACAGATAGAAACAATCGACGTGCGAATGTCTGCCCATCGCGAAATATTCTCTCATAACGTCCTGTTCATCACAAGCAACGTCGTCGAAGATAAATATCGAATTCGGTCGAGCATCCGCCGGGGGAATCACGTCCGCGTTGTCCGAATAGGCAAAGTAACCTACGTCCTTGCCCACGTGCGAGAACAAGTTGTTCAAGTATTGATATTTTGGTTGACGTACCGATTTCGAATACACATACACATTTGCGAATCGCAGTCCATTCGAGCTTTCCAACAGGCTAATCATGACGTTCGTTTTACCACATCCTGACGGGCCGCTTATCACGCATCGTATAGTACTCGGTAGCAATGGCCCATGCTTCCGAATTATCTCGTCATGGTCGTCGAACGTGCGGTAGGTCGGAACCCGGATATTCAAGGACTGTCGTACGAAACGCATGCTCTCTCTCGACTGTCTTTTGTTATGCTAAATTTTCTTCTCGAACGATAAGGTATTTATACGAGGACTCAAGCATCATAGATATCAGTCTTCTCGTATTCAAATGATAGAGCACATCTCCATGTAACTAACGCACGTACATTTTTTTTGTTCATTATCAATCAAAGAATTTTTGACATAACAGCTTCATATACCGCTACAGACTGGTAAGAAACAGCTCTGTATACCGCTACAGACTGGTATAAACAGCTCTGTATACCGCTATAGACTGGTAAGAAACAGCTCTGTATACAGCTCTGTATACCGCTACAGACTGGTATAAACAGCTCTGTATACCGCTATAGACTGGTAAGAAACAGCTCTGTATACCGCTACAGACTAGTAAAAAACATTTCCTGACAAGATTAGGTATGAGTCTGATAAGGAAGAAGGGTCGACGAGCGGTTAAGGGGAAGAAGAAGAAGAACGACAGTAGCTACAATATTGGAAGAATTCTACCAATTGCCAAACGAGGTGGTTTTCTACCGCTGCTGTTTCCTGCTTTGGGAGCTTTGGGGGCATTGTCAGGCGGTGCTGCTGCAGTGGCTAAAACGATAAACGAGGCGAAAGCTGCGAAGAAACAATTGGAAGAATTGGAACGACACAATCGTGCCATGGAGGGCCGTGGAGTGTATCTCGCACCATACAAGCGTGGGAAAGGAATAAAGAAAAAAAAAGGAAGACGAAACAAAAAAGTAGATAACTCAACGACGGATCTTGAATTGAAAATTGCCTGTAGAAAATTACCACATTTTCGCGGAGTTTTCATGCTCGATGCATTGCCCAATAAAATATGGATGAATGAACGAGGAATAGTCAATCTGAATAGCAGTCATGGTCCAGGAACACACTGGGTTGCATATATAAAACAGAAGTCGCGAATCAGCTACTTCGATAGTTTTGGAAATCCTCAACCACCAATCGAATTAATTCGATACTTCGGACCGAACGTGGTAATCTCATACAATCGCAAGAATTATCAAAATACAACGAAAGCGTATGTGGACAATTGTGCGTAAAATTTTTGCGAGAATCTCTGACATAGCATTTTTAATCATTCTACCGCCGCTGCAAGAATGTCTTACACGTTCACGTTATCGGGAAGAAGTAGCGTCTTATCGTCCAAGTACTTCCCGCCTATAGATCTGAGCAATGCCAACTACGAACTGGGTCTGCTCGATTTGCAAACTTATTACACAATACCAAACATCAGTTCGAATATTGGAAACAATAAATTTTATTTCGACGACAAAGATGAAGAGATAATCATTCCAGATGGTTCGTACGAACTGGAGGCGATCAACGCTTACTTGAGGCGCGAAATAAGCATGCGGTATCCTGCAGCCAAAGATAAGAACGATCCGGAATACCCGCTGATCTTGCGAGCGAACAACAATACTATGAAAAGCGAAATTAAAAGCGCATATAAGATAAATTTTACAAAGCCTAATAACGTGGGCCCTATTCTAGGATTCTCTATGAATCGTGTTTTATCGCCAAACACATGGCATATATCGGACACCCCCGTGAATATCATTAATACGAATATTATTCGAATAGAATGCAACGTAACCACCGGTTCGTACGATAACGGGAAACTGGTTCACACGATACACGAATTCGCGCCCAACGTGTCGCCAGGGTATAAAATATCGGAAACGCCGGCACGAGTCATTTACCTTCCAATCGCCACACGGTCAATGGATGATTTAACGATTCGCATTGTGGACCAGTCGGGACGTTTAATTGATTTTCGAAACGAAGAAATCACGATACGATTGCACGTTCGTCGAACCATCTCATAACCTCGGTAAAGAAACGTCATGCTAATTCACAATAATACGCCAAGCTTCAAAGACGGTGTATCGTTCCAAAATAATAATAATAATAATAACAATAGTAATAAGGAGAATAAGACGAGGAAATTAACTGCACGAAACGTTAAATATCTACAATCTTTGGGATTTGTCGTCAACAAGTAATCGCACGCCCTCGCATCATGTCGTATGACATTTTGAACATCTCCGAAGCACCGATCTTCGACAATCGAATAACTAAGATCGAACTGCACACCTACAATCCGTACGCCAACACTACGTTTGGAAACAGCGATGAGATAAGAATACCCATTCAACATCAAGACTTGTACACTCTTCCGTGTAAAAGCTTCCTATACGTGGAGGGAAGACTCAGCCTACCGGGAGGATTGGCAAACGACACGGTAGCTCTAGACAACAATGCGGTGGCGTTTATGTTCGACGAGATACGTTACGAACTGAACGGAGTGGAAATCGATCGGTCCAGAAATCCCGGTACAACGACGACCTTGAAGAATTATGCGAGTCTGAACATTACGAAGAACAACGCGCTGTCCAACGCAGGCTGGATGTACAGGAACGATGATCAACGGAGGAAAAATCTCATCGCAACGCCTACGAATTTTCGAAATTTCAACTTTTGCGTGCGTATGAACACATTGCTAGGCTTCTGCGAAGATTACAAACGCGTTGTAATAAATGCTCGGCACGAATTGATTTTGATTCGCGCGCGCAACGACGCTAACGCGCTACGAAGCTGGTCCGACAATGTGAAACCTGTCCTGGATTTGTATAAAATTCAATGGAGAATGCCACACGTCGCTTTGGATGAAATACACAAGTTGTCGATGCTGCGTATTCTTGAGAGCGAAAGATCGATCAGCATGAGTTTCCGTTCGTGGGAACTGTACGAATATCCGATGCTGCAAACAACCACGAAGCACACGTGGGCGATAAAAACGGCTCCGCAAATGGAAAAACCGCGATACGTGATATTCGCGTTACAAACCGAAAGGAAAAATGATTTAAAGAAAAACGCTACCCAATTCGATTCCTGCTTCTTATCTAATATTCGACTTTACTTGAACTCGGAAATGTATCCCTACGACGATTTGAACATCGATTTCGAAAAGGATAAGTACGCGTTGCTCTACGACATGTACGCGAAATTTCAAGAGTCCTATTATGAAAAAAACGACGGTGAGGTGTTACTGAATACAATCGATTTTCTACTGTACGGACCGTTCGTAGTCATCGATTGCTCGCGACAAAACGAAGCGCTGAAAAATGCGACCATCGACGTGCGAATCGAATTCGAATGTCGAAAGGATGTCCTACCTTCGACGGCTGCATACTGCTTGATGATACACGACTGCATCGTGGAATACAACCCGTTGACGAGCATTGTTAGAAAAATTATATAAATGCGAAAAATAATATTGTAAACTAATACGATTTTTTGAAAAATATACATGCCCTATCATAAAAATGTTCTCTCTTCACCCCCCTGAACGAACCGCTAACCGAATAGCTACAATAAGAAAATAACTATAATTTTTAGGGAAATTTTGGATAGGATTGTGGGTATTTTAAAAAAATGTATATTAATATATGTTAAATAAATCCTTTTATTAAAATCCTTTTTACTACAAATTTTAAATCATGATCGACATCAATATATATATAATCTTCCTCTTCTTTCGCAAGAAATAACTATAATTTTTAGGGAAATTTTGGATAGGATTGTGGGTATTTTAAAAAAATGTATATTAATATATGTTAAATAAATCCTTTTTATTACAATCTTTTTTACTAAAAATTTTGAAACATGATCGACATCAATATATATATATAATCTTCTTCTTCTTCTTTCGCCAACGCGTCGCGTTGATGGCAATCGCAAGCTTTCTCCTCCTCCTCCTCCTCCTTCTCCTCCTCCTTCTCCTCCTCCTCCTCAGGATGACGCTCTTAATTTAAAAAAATCATTATTAAAAATAAATTTTAATTTCTTTTTAAAATAACATTTGTTGTACATACCTCTTCTCATCCATGGTATAATCGTAGATTCCGCACTCGTCCACACCGCTTCTTGATGATGATATCGACATGATTGTGGGATGAGCATCGATCGGCACGTTGCCACAATTTTCCCCCAGTACATATGGGCAGTTTCTGGACCAGAAGTGATGCTCCGACATAGCCCTGTCGTTATGTTGCCACCGATGCAATTCGATGTCGCATGCAAAACATGCGACAAAATCGTCTTGACCCAGATAGTAAAATCCTGCGGCTGCAAGCTCCTCCGGCTGAATATACTCAATTGGCCAGAATTCGAAACTTCGAAGTCTATCCTCCTCGCGTCGATAGTCCATCATTATCTCTTTCTGCAAAGAAAAAGGTATCGTGGAAATGAAAAAAATAATAGTAACTAAAAAAGGAAAAAATACGTTACCTTCCATGAACTACTTCCAAAGGACGCGCTCCTCGCTGAGGGCACAGTGATACTGAGCCGTTGATTGCAATCGCAATCTTCCGCGTCCTCCTCCTCCTCTTCCTCCTCCTCCTCCTCCTCCTCCTCCTCTTCAAGAAGACCCTGTTAATTAAAAAATAATCATTATTAAAAAATAAATTTTAATTTTTTTAAATTTTAATTTTTTTAAATAATTATTACACATACCTCTTCTCATGGTAATCGCAAACCGCCTCTTGCTTAAACTTTGTATTAAATTTTTTTATTCGTCGTTTGACGTCACCACCTTCGACGCTGATAATCCATCTTCCCTCTCTAAAAAGAAGATGTAGTAGAAAGACAATGAAAATCATTTTTGTAAATAAATAAATAAAAAGAAAAAATTACCTTTTAATTTAAGCAGCCATTCTCTAAAAACGCGAACCTCACTCAAACAGCAATGATATTTTTTACTTGATTTTCTCTTCGATATCCAGCAATGCAGCCTGCACGGGCTATTGAATTTCCCATATGACGGGTCGGTTATTAAAATATCGTATTTCGGGCAACCAAAATCCTCCAGATTTCTTAATCTCATTCCAATTTTTAATAAAATATCCCGTTCAATATTTCCCCCTTTATACCCAATTATGGGGTTTTTATATGACCGTGTGAATTCTCTTATAATATACTTGATATCCTCGCCCCGATAATTAATTTTACCGCTAAAATTTTTAAATGGTATTCCATGGACGAAGTTTGTTACGTACCATACACCTTTGCGATCTTGCATTGTTAAATCATTATAATTGTAATCTAGCTTAAACTCAAATAACTCACTCTCACCAGAATGAACATTAACAATGGCAAGTTCTTTACAAATAAATTTTTTTTCAATACTAAACCCATCCATGTCTATAATAAAATCGACCGCGAACATCTTTAAAGATATACACGCACTTCTCTTGAAAAAACTTGGTCGTCACAATGTGCACACAGTATGGTAGCCGTTTAACGCACGTCGTGTTTCGGCAACCTATTTATTAGCATGCATACATGCACTTCTCTCACATCGTTATAATACATCTCTCTCCAAAAAGGATAAAGCAGAAAAAATACATCACTCTCTCTCTCTCTCTCTATCCGCATCGTTAAAGAAAAACCGGATAAGGAGACTTCCAAAATCACTAATCATGGAAAGGATGTGGCAACAAACCGTTGCAAGGCAAAAAATACATCTCTCTCCGTCCATATCGTCCATAAGAGAAAAACTGATGCAAAAGAGAACAACCGCTGCAATGCATCCATCTCTCTCGCTCTCTACAATATTCCACCGAGATAAAAAAACCATACTTTAAGAAATCTCAACGAGACCAAAATCACGGGTAAAGCATCCGCGAGTCTCTCCGGATACAAAACCACAAAACTTCTATAAATGCGTCGCGCGAGAAAAATCATGCGTCGTCTTATGCAAGAGAGAGAACAACCGCTGCATCCTCCCCCTCTCTCTCTCGCACTCTACAATATTCCACCGAGATAAAAAACCATACTTTAAGAAATCTCAACGAGACCAAAATCACGGGTAAAGCATCCGCGAGTCTCTCCGGATACAAAACCACAAAACTTCTATAAATGCGTCGCGCGAGAAAAATCATGCGTCGTCTTATGCAAGAGAGAGAACAACCGCTGCATCCTCCCCCTCTCTCTCTCGCACTCTACAATATTCCACCGAGATAAAAAACCATACTTTAAGAAATCTCAACGAGACCAAAATCACGGGTAAAGCATCCGCGAGTCTCTCCGGATACAAAACCACAAAACTTCTATAAATGCGTCGCGCGAGAAGAATCATGCGTCGTCTTATGCAAGAGAGAGAACAACCGCTACATCCTCCCCCTCTCTCTCTCTCTCGCACTCTACAATATTCCAGATAAGAAAACCATACTTTAAGAGAAACCAAAATCCCCCGATATCGCTTCGCAAGATAAGCAACTTCCGGGTAAGGCGTCCGAGAACCTCTCCGGATGCAAAACCGCAAAACTCCTTATCGGTGACTTCCCCCCTCCACACGACGCGTGCCGCTCACGATGATGCTTCCTTCCCTTTACCCCCCCGGCTCAGCCTTCCCCTCGCCATTGATTGCAGAACGCAATATATATACCTACTTAAGTGATATAGCTTCAAAAGCAGGAGGAACAAACGAGGTAGCTTCAATTCCACGCGAAATAAATGATTTAGCTTCAAATCAATGCGAAGTAGAAGGCTTAGCTTCAAATCCATGCGAAACAAATGGTTTAGCTTCTAATACTTGTCATATACATGATATAGCTCCAACTGCATGCGAAACAAACGAGTTAGCTTCAAATCCATGCGAAAGACATGATTCAGCATCAAATCAGTGTGTAGTAGAAGGCTTAGCATCAAATCCCATGCGAATCAAATGGTTTAGATTCAAATACTTGTGATATACATGATTTAGCTTCAACTGCATGCCACACAAACGAGTTAGCTTCAAATCCATGCGAAACAAATGATTTAGCTTCAGATACTTGCGATATAAGAGATATAGCTTCAAAATCTGGAGGAACAAACGAGGTAGCTTCAATTCCATGCGAAACAAATGACTTAGGTTCAAATCAATGCGAAGTAGAGGGATTAGCTTCAAATCCATGCGAAACACATATGATTTAGCTTCAAATACTTGCGATATAAATGAAGTAACTTCAAATGCAGAGGATACAATCAAGTTAGCTTCAAATCCATGCAAAACACATGATTAAGCTTCAAATCCATGGGCAACATATGATTTAGGTTCATAGTCATGGTAAACACATGATTTAGCTTCACATACATGCGGAACAAATGGTTTAGATTCAAATACTTGTGATATACATGATTTACCTTCAACTGCATGCGACACAAACGAGTTAGCTTCAAATCCATGCGAAACACATGATTCAGATGCAACTCAATGCAATGTAGAAGGTTTAGCTTCAAATCCATGCCAAACACATGATTTAGCTTCAAATCCATGGGATGTAGAAGGTTTAGCTTCAAATCCATGAGAAACAAATGATTTAGCTTCAGATACTTGCGATATAAATGATATAGATTCAACTGCATGCGAAAAAAACGATTCAGCTTCAAATCCAAGGGAAACACATGATTTAACTTCAAATCAGTGCGAAGTAAAAGGGTTAGCTTCAACTCCATGCGAAACGAATGATTTAGCATCAAATACTTGCGAATATAAGTGATATAGCATCAAATGCAGGCCAAACAAACGAGTTAGCTTCAAATCCATGCGAAATACATGATTTAGCTTCAACTGCATGTGAAACAAACGTGTTAGCTTCAAATCCAAGCGAAACAGATGATTTAGCTTCAAATCAATGCGAAGTAGAAGGCGTAGCTTCAAATCTGTGCGGGACAAATGGATATGCTTCAAAAACTTGTGATATAAGTGATATAGATTCAACTGCAGGCGAAACAAACGAGATAGCTTCAAATCCATGCAAAACACATGATTAAGCTTCAAAACAATGCGAAGTAGAAGGCTTAGCTACAAATCCATGCGAAACACACGATTTAGCTTCAAATCAATGCGATGTAGAAGGTTTAGATTCAAATCCATGCGAAACAAATGATTGTGTTTCAAACACTTGGGATATAGGTGATATAGCTTCAACTGCATGCGAAACAAACGAGTTACCTTCAAATCAACGCGAAACACATGATTTAGCTTCAAATCAATGCGATGTAGATGGTTTAGCTTCAAATCCATGCGAAACAAATGATTTAGCTTCCTATTAATGCGAAGTAGAAGGCTTAGCTTCAAATCTATGCGAAACAAATGGTTTAGCTACAAATGCTTGTGATATACATTATTTAGCTACAACTGCATGCGAAACAAACGAGTTAGTTTCAAATCCATGCGAAACACATTATTTAGCTGCAAATCAGTGCGAAGTAGTAGGCTCATATTCAAATCAATGCGATTCAAATGGTTCATCTTCAAATACTTGTGAAAGGCATGATTTAGCTTCAACTGCATGCGAAACAAACGAGTTAGCTTCAAATCCATGCGAAACACATGATTTAGGTTCAAATCAATGCGATGTAGAAGCATTAGCTTCAAATCCATGCTATCTAGAAGGTTTAGCTTCAAATCCATGCGAAACAAATGATTTAGCTTCAAATCAATACGAAGTAGAAGGCTTAGCTTCAAATCCATGCGGAACAAATCGTTTAGCTACAAATATTTGTGATATACATTATTTAGCTACAACCGCCTGCGAAACAAACGAGTTAGCTTCAAATCCATGCGAAACACATGATTTAGCTTCAAATCAATGCGATGTAGAAGGTTTAGCTTCAAATCCAAGCGAAACACATATGATTTAGCTTCAAATACTTGCGATATAAATGAAGTAACTTCAAATTCTGAGGATACATTCAAGTTAGCTTCAAATCCATGCAAAACACATGATTAAGCTTCAAATCCATGGGCAACACATGATTTAAGTTCATTGTCATGTTAAACACATGATTTAGCTTCACATACATTGGAAACAAATGGTTTAGCTTCTAAAAGTTGATATATAAAAGATATAGCTCCAACTGCATGCGAAACAAACGAGTTAGCTTCAATTCCATGCGAAAGACATGATTCAGCATCAAATCAGTGTGATGTAGAATGCTTAGCATCATATCCCATGCGAATCAAATAGTTTAGATTCAAATACTTGTGATATACATGATTTAGCTTCAACAGCATGCCATACAAACGAGTTAGCTTCAAATCCATGCGAAACACATAAATTCAGATGCAAATCAATGCGCTGTAGAAGTGTTAGCTTCAAATCCATGCCAAACACATGATTTAGCTTCAAATCCATGGGATGTAGAAGGTTTAGCTTCAAATCCAAGGGATGTAGAAGGTTTAGCTTCAAATCCATGAGAAACAAATGATTTAGCTTCAGATACTTGCGATATAAGAGATATAGCTTCAAAATCTGGAGGAACAAACGAGGTAGCTTCAATTCCATGCGAAACAAATGATTTAGCTTCAACACAATGCGAAGCAGAGGGATTCGCTTCAAATCCATGCGAAACACATATGATTTAGCTTCAAATACTTGCGATATAAATGAAGTAACTTCAAATGCAGAGGATACAATCAAGTTAGCTTCAAATCCATGCAAAACACATGATTAAGCTTCAAATCCATGGGCAACACATGATTTAGGTTCACTGTCATGGTAAACACATGATTTAGCTTCACATACATGCGGAACAAATGGTTTAGATTCAAATACTTGTGATATACATGATTTACCTTCAACTGCATGCGACACAAACGAGTTAGCTTCAAATCCATGCGAAACACATGATTCAGATGCAACTCAATGCGATGTAGAAGGTTTAGCTTCAAATCCATGCGATACACAAGATTTAGCTTCAAATCAATGCGATGTAGAAGGTTCAGCTTCAAATCAATGCGATGTAGAAGGTTCAGCTTCAAATCCATGCGACACACATGATTTAGCTTCAAATACTTGCGATATAAGTGATATAGCTTCAAAAGCAGGGGGAACAAACGAGGTAGCTTCAATTCTATGCGAAACAAATGATTTAGCTTCAAACCAATGCGAAGTAGGTGGCATAGCTTCAAATCCATGCGAAACAATTGGTATAGCTACAGATACTTGTGATATACATTATTTAGCTACAACTGCATGCGAAACAAACGAGTTTTAATCAAATCCATGCGAAACACACGATTTGGCTTCAAATCAATGCGATGTAGAAGGTTTAGCTTCAAATCCAAGCGAAACATATGATTTAGCTTCAAATACTTGCGATACAAGTGAAATAGATTCAAATACAGGCGAAACGAACGAGTTAGCTTCAAATCCATGCGAAACACAAGATTCAGCTGCAAATCAATGCGATGTAGAAGGTTTTGCTTCAAACCCGTGCGATACACAAGATTTAGCTTCAAATCAATGCGATGTAGAATGTTCAGCTTCAAATCCATGCGACACATATGATTTAGCTTCAAATACTTGCGATATAAGTGATATAGCTTCAGAAGCAGGAGGAACAAACGAGGTAGCTACAATTCCATGCGAAACACATTATTTAGCTGCAAATCAGTGAGAAGTAGTAGACTCATGTTCAAATCAATGCGATTCAAATGATTCATCTTCAAATACTTGTGAAAGACATGATTTAGCTTCAACTGCATGCGAAACAAACGAGCTAGCTTCAAGTCCATGCGAAACACATGATTTAGCTTCAAATCAATGCGATGTAGAAGGTTTAGCTTTAAATCCATGCGATACACAAGATTTAGCTTCAAATCAATGCGATGTAGAAGGTTTAGCTTCAAATCCATGCGAAACACATGATTTAGCTTCAAATCAATGCGATGTAGAAGGTTTAGCTTCAAATCCAAG
Source organism: Megalopta genalis (assembly GCF_051020955.1). Taxonomy (NCBI): domain Eukaryota; kingdom Metazoa; phylum Arthropoda; class Insecta; order Hymenoptera; family Halictidae; genus Megalopta; species Megalopta genalis. The sequence goes on along the minus strand of NW_027476593.1, from coordinate 111,087 downwards.
CGAAACACATATGATTTAGATTCAAATACTTGCGATATAAATGAAGTAACTTAAAATGCTGAGGATACAATCAAGTTAGCTTCAAATCCATGCAAAACACATGATTAAGCTTCAAATCCATGGGCAACACATGATTTAGGTTCATTGTCACGGTAAACACATGATTTAGCTTCACATACATGCGAAACAAATGGTTTAGCTTCAAATACTTGTCATATACATGATATAGCTCCAACTGCATTCGACACAAACGAGTTAGCTTCAAATCCATGCGAAACACATGATTCAGATGCAAATCAATGCGATGTAAAACGTTTAGCTTCAAATCCATGCCAAACACATGATTTAGCTTCAAATCCATGGGATGTAGAAGGTTTATATTCAAATCCATGAGAAACAAATGATTTAGCTTCAGATACTTGCGATATAAATGATATAGATTCAACTGCATGCGAAAAAAACGATTCAGCTTCAAATCCAAGGGAAACACATGATTTAACTTCAAATCAATGCGATGTAGGAGGTTTAGCTTAAAATCCATGCGATGTAGAAGGTTTAGCTTCAAATCGAAGCGAAACAAATGATTTAGCTTCAAATGAATGCGAAGTAGAAGGCTTAGCTTCAAATCCATGCAAACAAATGGTTTAGCTACAAATACTTGTGATATACATTATTTAGCTACAACTGCATGCGAAACAAACGAGTTAGCTTCAAATACATGCGAAACACATGATTTAGGTTTAAATCAATGCGATGTAGAAGGTTTAGCTTCAAATCCATGCAAAACACGTGATTTGGCTTCCTATTAATGCGAAGTAGAAGGCTTAACTTCAAATCCATGCGAAACACATGATTTAGCTTCAAATCAATGCGATGTAGAAGGTTTAGCATCAAATCCATGCGAAACAAATGGTTTAGCTACAAATACTTGTGATATACATTATTTAGCTACAACTGCATGCGAAACAAACGAGTTAGCTTCAAATCCATGCGAAACACATGATTTAGCTGCAAATCAATGCGATGTAGAAGGTTTAGCTTCAAATCCATGCGATACACAAGATTTAGCTTCAAATCAATTCGATGTAGAAGGTTCAGCTTCAAATCCATGCGACACATATGATTTAGCTTCAAATACTTGCGATATAAGTGATATAGCTTCAAAAGCAGGAGGAACAAACGAGGTAGCTTCAGTTCTATGCGAAATAAATGATTTAGCTTCAAATCAATGCAAAGTAGCAGGCTTAGCTTCAAATCCATGCGAAACAAATGATTTAGCTACAAATACTCGTAATATACACTATTTAGCTACAACTGCATGCGAAACAAACGAGTTAGCTTCAAATCCATGCGAAACACATGATTTAGCTTAAAATAAATGGGATGTAGATGGTTTAGCTTCAAATCCATGCGAAACAAATGATTGAGCTTCAAACACTTGGGATATAGGTGGCATAGCTCCAACTGTATGCGAAACAAACGAGTTACCGTCAAATCCACGCAAAACACATGAATTGGTTCAAATGAATGCGATGTAGAAGGTTTAGCTTCAAATCCAAGCGAAACACATGATTTAGCAGCAAATCAATGCGATGTAGAAGGTTTAGCTCCAAATCCATGCGAAACAAATGATTTAGCTTCAAACACTTGGGGTATATGTGATATAGCTTCAAATACAGACTAATCAAACGAGTTAGCTTCAAAATCCACGCGATACACATGATTTAGCTTCAAATACTTGCGATATAAGTGATGTAGATTCAACTGGAGGCGAAACGAACGAGTTAGCTTCAAATCCATGCGAAACACATGATTTAGCTTCAAATCAATGCGATGTAGAAGGTTTAGCTCCAAATCCATGCGAAACAAATGATTTAGCTTCAAACACTTGGGGTATATGTGATATAGCTTCAAATACAGACTAATCAAACGAGTTAGCTTCAAAATCCACGCGATACACATGATTTAGCTTCAAATACTTGCGATATAAGTGATGTAGATTCAACTGGAGGCGAAACGAACGAGTTAACTTCAAATCCATGCGAAACAAATGATTTAGCTTCAAATCAATGCGATGTAGAAGGTTTAGCTTCAAATCCATGCGATATACAAGATTTAGCATCAAATCAATTCGATGAAGAAGGTTCAGCTTCAAATCCATGCGACACATATGATTTAACTTCAAATACTTGCGATATATGTGATATAGCTTCAAAAGCAGGAGGAACAAACGAGGTAGCTTCAGTTCTATGCGAAACAAATGATTTAGCTTCAAATCAATGCGAAGTAGCAGGCTTAGCTTCAAATCCATGCGAAACAAATGATTTAGCTACAAATACTCGTGATATACACTATTTAGCTACAACTGCATGCGAAACAAACGAGTTAGCTTCAAATCCATGCGAAACACATGATTTAGCTTAAAATCAATGCGATGTAGAAGGTTTAGCTTCAAATCCATGCGAAACAAATGATTGAGCTTCAAACACTTGGGATATAGGTGGTATAGCTCCAACTGCATGCGAAACAAACGAGTTACCGTCAAATCCACGCAACACACATGAGTTAGCGTCAAATCAATGCGATGTAAAAGGTTTAGCTTCAAATCCAAGCGAAACACATGATTTAGTTTCAAATAGTTGCGATATAAGTGATATAGATTCAAATTCAGGCGAAACGAACGAGTTAGCTTCAAGTCCACGCGAAACACATGATTCATTTGCAAATCAATGCGATGTAGAAGGTTCAGCTTCAAATCCATGCGAAACAAATGGTTTAGCTACAAATACTTGTGATATACATTATTTAGCTACAACTGCATGCGAAACAAACGAGTTAGCTTCAAATACATGGGATACACATGATTTAGCTTCAAATCAATGCGATGTAGAAGGTTTAGCTTCAAATCCATGCGAAACAAATGATTTAGCTTCAAATCAATGCGGAGTAGAAGTCTTAGCTTCAAATCCATGCGGAACAAATGATTTAGCTACAAATACTTGTGATATACATTATTTAGCTACAACTGCATGCGAAACAAACGAGTTAGCTTCAAATCCATGCGGAACACATGATTTAGCTTAAAATCAATGCGATGTAGAAGGTTTAGCTTCAAAACCATGCGAAACAAATGATTGAGCTTCAAACACTTGGGATATAGGTGGTATAGCTCCAACTGCATGCGAAACAAACGAGTTACCTTCAAATCCACGCAAAACACATGAGTTAGCTTCAAATCAATGCGATGTAGAAGGTTTAGCTTCAAATCCATGCGACACATATGATTTAGCTTCAAATACTTACGATATAAGTGATATAGCTTCAAAAGCAGGCGGAACAAACGATGTAGCTTCAGTTCTATGCGAAACAAATGATTAAGCTTCAAATCAATGCGAAGTAGAAGGCTTAGCTTCAAATCCATGCGAAACAAATGATTTAGCTACAAATACTTGTGATATACATTATTTAGCTACAACTGCATGCGAAACAAACGAGTTAGCTTCAAATCCATGCGAAACACATGATTTAGCTGCAAATCAATGCGATGTAGAAGGTTTAGCTTCAAATCCATGCGAAACAAATGATTGAGCTTCAAACACTTGGGATATAGGTGGTATAGCTCCAACTGCATGCGAAACAAACGAGTTACCTTCAAATCCACGCGAAATACATGAGTTAGCTTCAAATCCATGCGACACATATGATTTAGCCTCAAATACTTGCGATATAAGTGATATAGCTTCAAAAGCAGGAGGAACAAACGAGGTAGCTTCAGTTCTATGCGAAACAAATGATTTATCTTCAAATCAATGCGAAGTAGAAGGCTTAGCTTCAAATCCATGCGAAACAAATTATTTAGCTACAAATACTTGTGATATACATTATTTAGCTACAACTGCATGCGAAACAAACGAGTTACCTTCAAATCTACGCGAAACACATGTTTCAGCTTCAAATGAATGCGATGTAGAAGGTTTAGCTTCAAATCCAAGCGAATCACGTGCTTTAGCTTCCTATTAATGCGAAGTAGAAGGCTTAGCTTGTAATCCATGCGAAACACGTGATTTAGCTACAAATCAATGCGATCTAGAAGGTTTAGCTTCAAATCCATGCGATGTAGAAGGTTTAGCTTCAAATCCATGCGAAACGAATGATTTAGCATCAAATGCTTGCGAATATAAGTGATATAGCTTCAAATGCAGGCGAAACAAACGAGTAAGCATCAGATCCATGCGAAACACATGATTTAGTTGCAAATCAATGCGATGTAGAGGGTTTAGCTTCAAATCCATGCGATACACAAGATTTAGCTTCCAATCAATGCGATGTAGAAAGTTCAGCTTCAAATCCATGCGACGCACATGATTTAGCTTCAAATACTTGCGATATAAGTGATATAGCTTCAAAATCTGGAGGAACAAACGAGGTAGCTTCAATTCCATGCGAAACAAATGATTTAGCTTCAAATCAATGCGAAGTAGAGGGCTTAGCTTCAAATCCATGCGAAACGAATGGTTTAGCTACAAATACTTGTGATATACATTATTTAGCTACAACTGCATGCGAAACAAACGAGTTAGCTTCAAATCAATGCGATCTAGAAGGTTTAGCTTCAAATCCATGCGATGTAGAAGGTTTAGCTTCAAATCCATGCGAAACGAATGATTTAGCATCAAATGCTTGCGAATATAAGTGATATAGCTTCAAATGCAGGCGAAACAAACGAGTTAGCTTCAGATCCATGCGAAGCAAATGATTGAGCTACAAACACTTGGGATATAGGTGGTATAGCTCCAACTGCATGCGAAACAAACGAGTTACCTTCAAATCCACGCGAAATACATGAGTTAGCTTCAAATCCATGCGACACATATGATTTAGCTTCAAATACTTGCGATATAAGTGATATAGCTTCAAAAGCAGGAGGAACAAACGAGGTAGCTTCAGTTCTATGCGAAACAAATGATTTATCTTCAAATCAATGCGAAGTAGAAGGCTTAGCTTCAAATCCATGCGAAACAAATTATTTAGCTACAAATACTTGTGATATACATTATTTAGCTACAACTGCATGAGAAACAAACGAGTTACCTTCAAATCCACGCGAAACACATGTTTCAGCTTCAAATGAATGCGATGTAGAAGGTTTAGCTTCAAATCCAAGCGAATCACGTGCTTTTGCTTCCTATTAATGCAAAGTAGAAGGCTTAGCTTGTAATCCATGCGACACACGCGATTTAGCTACAAATCAATGCGATGTAGAAAGTTCAGCTTCAAATCCATGCGACGCACATGATTTAGCTTCAAATACTTGCAATATAAGTGATATAGCTTCAAAATCTGGAGGAACAAACGAGGTAGCTTCAATTCCATGCGAAACAAATGATTTAGCTTCAAATCAATGCGATGTAGAAGGTTTAGCTTCAAATCCATGCGAAACAAATGGTTTAGCTACAAATACTTGTGATATACATTATTTAGCTACAACTGCATGCGAAACAAACGAGTTAGCTTCAAATACATGGGATACATATGACTTAGCTTCAAATCAATGCGATGTAGAAGGTTTAGCTTCAAATCCATGCGAAACAAATGGTTTAGCTACAAATACTTGTGATATACATTATTTAGCTACAACTGCATGCGAAACGAACGAGTTAGCTTCAAATCCATGCGAAACACATGATTTAGATTCAAATCAATGCGATGTAGAAGGTTTAGCTTCAAATCCATGCGATACACAAGATTTTGCTTTAAATCATGCGATGTAGTAGGTTCAGCTTCAAATCCATGAGACACGTATGATTTAGCTTCAAATACTTGCGATATAAGTGATATAGCTTCAAAAGCAGGAGGAACAAACTAGGTAGCTTCAGTTCTATGCGAAACAAACGATTTAGCTTCAAATCAATGCGAAGTAGAAGGCTTAGCTTCAAATCCATGCGAAACAAATGATTTAGCTACAAATACTTGTGATATAAATTATTAAGCTTCAACTGCATGCGAAACAAACGAGTTACCTTCAAATCCACGCGAAACACATGAGTTAGCTTCAAATCAATGCGATGTAGAAGGTTTAGCTTCAAATCCATACGAAACAAATGATTGAGGTTCAAACACTTGGGATAAATGTGATATAGCTTCAACTGCATGCGAAACAATCGAGTTACCTTCAAATCCACGCGAAACACATGAATTGGTTCAAATAAATGCGATGTAGAAGGTTTAGCTTCAAATCCAAGCGAAAAACATGATTTAGCTTCAAATACTTGCGATATAGGTAATATAGATTCAAATACAGGCGAAACGAACGAGTTAGCTTCAAAGCCATGCGAAACACATGATTCATTTGCAAATCAATGCGATGTAGAAGGTTCAGCTTCAAATCCATGCAAAACACGTGATTTAGCTTCCAATGAATGCGAAGGAGAAGGCTTAGCTTCAAATCCATGCGAAACAAATGGTTTAGCTTCAAATACTTGTGATATACGTTATTTAGATTTAACTGTATGCGCAACGAACGAGTTAGCTTGAAATGCAAGCGAAACACATGATTTAGCTGCAAATCAATGCGATGTAGAAGGTTTAGCTCCAAATCCATGCGAAACAAATGATTTAGCTTCAAACACTTGGCGTATAAGTGATATAGCTTCAAATGCAGACTAATCAAACGAGTTAGCTTCAAAATCCAAGCGATACACATGATTTAGCTCCAAATACTTGCGATATAAGTGATGTAGATTCAACTGCAGGCCAAACGAACGAGTTAGCTTCAAATCCATGCGAAACACATGATTTAGCTTCAAATCAATGCGATGTAGAAGGTTTAGCTTCAAATCCATGCGATACACAAGATTTAGCTTCAAATCAATTCGATGAAGAAGGTTCAGCTTCAAATCCATGCGACACATATGATTTAGCTTCAAATAGTTGCGATATAAGTGATATAGCTTCAAAAGCAGGAGGAACAAACGAGGTAGCTTCAGTTCTATGCGAAACAAATGATTTAGCTTCAAATCTATGCGAAGTAGCAGGCTTAGCTTCAAATCCATGCGAAACAAATGATTTAGCTACAAATACTCGTGATATACACTATTTAGCTACAACTGCATGCGAAACAAATGAGTTAGCTTCAAATCCATGCGAAACACATGATTTAGCTTAAAATCAATGCGATGTAGACGGTTTAGCTTCAAATCCATGCGAAACAAATGATTGAGCTTCATACACTTGGGATATAGGTGTTATAGCTTCAACTGCATGCGAAACAAACGAGTTAACTTCAAATCCACGCGAAACACATGAGTTAGCTTCAAATCAATGCGATGTAGAAGGTTTAGCTTCAAATCCATGCGATACACAAGATTTAGCTTCAAATCAATGCGATGTAGAAGGTTCAGCTTCAAATCAATGCGATGTAGAAGGTTCAGCTTCAAATCCATGCGACACACATGATTTAGCTTCAAATACTTGCGATATAAGTGATATAGCTTCAAAAGCAGGGGGAACAAACGAGGTAGCTTCAATTCTATGCGAAACAAATGATTTAGCTTCAAACCAATGCGAAGTAGATGGCATAGCTTCAAATCCATGCGAAACAATTGGTATAGCTACAGATACTTGTGATATACATTATTTAGCTACAACTGCATGCGAAACAAACGAGTTTTAATCAAATCCATGCGAAACACACGATTTGGCTTCAAATCAATGCGATGTAGAAGGTTTAGCTTCAAATCCAAGCGAAACATATGATTTAGCTTCAAATACTTGCGATACAAGTGAAATAGATTCAAATACAGGCGAAACGAACGAGTTAGCTTCAAATCCATGCGATACACAAGATTCAGCTGCAAATCAATGCGATGTAGAAGGTTTTGCTTCAAACCCGTGCGATACACAAGATTTAGCTTCAAATCAATGCGATGTAGAATGTTCAGCTTCAAATCCATGCGACACATATGATTTAGCTTCAAATACTTGCGATATAAGTGATATAGCTTCAGAAGCAGGAGGAACAAACGAGGTAGCTACAATTCCATGCGAAACACATTATTTAGCTGCAAATCAGTGAGAAGTAGTAGACTCATGTTCAAATCAATGCGATTCAAATGATTCATCTTCAAATACTTGTGAAAGACATGATTTAGCTTCAACTGCATGCGAAACAAACGAGCTAGCTTCAAGTCCATGCGAAACACATGATTTAGCTTCAAATCAATGCGATGTAGAAGGTTTAGCTTTAAATCCATGCGATACACAAGATTTAGCTTCAAATCAATGCGATGTAGAAGGTTTAGCTTCAAATCCATGCGAAACACATGATTTAGCTTCAAATCAATGCGATGTAGAAGGTTTAGCTTCAAATCCACGCGAAACACATATGATTTAGATTCAAATACTTGCGATATAAATGAAGTAACTTAAAATGCTGAGGATACAATCAAGTTAGCTTCAAATCCATGCAAAACACATGATTAAGCTTCAAATCCATGGGCAACACATGATTTAGGTTCATTGTCACGGTAAACACATGATTTAGCTTCACATACATGCGAAACAAATGGTTTAGCTTCAAATACTTGTCATATACATGATATAGCTCCAACTGCATGCGACACAAACGAGTTAGCTTCAAATCCATGCGAAACACATGATTCAGATGCAAATCAATGCGATGTAAAACGTTTAGCTTCAAATTCATGCCAAACACATGATTTAGCTTCAAATCCATGGGATGTAGAAGGTTTATCTTCAAATCCATGAGAAACAAATGATTTAGCTTCAGATACTTGCGATATAAATGATATAGATTCAACTGCATGCGAAAAAAACGATTCAGCTTCAAATCCAAGGGAAACACATGATTTAACTTCAAATCAAAGCGAAGTAAAAGGCTTAGCTTCAAATCCATGCGAAACGAATGATTTAGCATCAAATACTTGCGAATATAAGTGATATAGCTACAAATGCAGGCGAAACAAACGAGTTAGCTTCAAATCCAAACGAGACACATGATTTAGCTTCAAATCAGTGCGAAGTAGAAGGCTTATCTTCAAATCCATGCGAATCAAATGGTTTATCTACAAATATTTGTGATATACATTATTTAGCTACAACTGCATGCGAAACAAACGAGTTAGCCTCAAATCCATGCGAAACACATGATTTAGCTTCAAATCAATGCGAAGTAGAAGGCTTAGCTTCAAATCCATGCGAAACAAATGGATAAGCTACAAATGCTTGTGATATAAATTATTAAGCTACAACTGCATGCGAGACAAACGAGTTAGCTTCAAATCCATGCGAAACACATGATTTAGCTTCAAATCAATGCGATGTAGAAGGTTTAGCTTCAAATCCATGCGATACACAAGATTTTGCTTTAAATCATGCGAAGTAGAAGGCTTAGCTTCAAATACATGCGAAACAAATGATTTAGCTACAAATACTTGTGATATACATTATTTAGCTACAACTGCATGCGAAACAAACGAGTTAGCTTCAAAATCCACGAGATACACATGATATAGCTTCAAATACTTGCGATATAAGTGATGTAGATTCAACTGGAGGCGAAACGAACGAGTTAGCTTCAAATCCATGCGAAACACATGATTTAGCTTCAAATTAATGCGATGTAGAAGGTTTAGCTTCAAATCCATGCGATACACAAGATTTAGCTTCAAATCAATTCGATGTAGAAGGTTCAGCTTCAAATCCATGCGACACATATGATTTAGCTTCAAATACTTGCGATATAAGTGATATAGCTTCAAAAGCAGGAGGAACAAACGAGGTAGCTTCAGTTCTATGCTAAACAAATGATTTAGCTTCAAATCAATGCGAAGTAGAAGGCTTAGCTTCAAATCCATGCGAAACAAATGATTTAGCAACAAATACTTGTGATATACATTATTTAGCTACAATTGCATGCGAAACAAACGAGTTAGCTTCAAATACATGCGAAACACGTGATTTAGGTTTAAATCAATGCGATGTAGAAGGTTTAGCTTCAAATCCATGCAAAACACGTGATTTAGCTGCAAATCAATGCGATGTAGGAGGTTTAGCTTAAAATCCATGCGATGTAGAAGGTTTAGCTTCAAATCGAAGCGAAACAAATGATTTAGCTTCAAATGAATGCGAAGTAGAAGGCTTAGCTTCAAATCCATGCAAACAAATGGTTTAGCTACAAATACTTGTAATATACATTATTTAGCTACAACTGCATGCGAAACAAACGAGTTAGCTTCAAATACATGCGAAACACATGATTTAGGTTTAAATCAATGCGATGTAGAAGGTTTAGCTTCAAATCCATGCAAAACACGTGATTTGGCTTCCTATTAATGCGAAGTAGAAGGCTTAACTTCAAATCCATGCGAAACACATGATTTAGCTTCAAATCAATGCGATGTAGAAGGTTTAGCATCAAATCCATGCGAAACAAATGGTTTAGCTACAAATACTTGTGATATACATTATTTAGCTACAACTGCATGCGAAACAAACGAGTTAGCTTCAAATCCATGCGAAACACATGATTTAGCTGCAAATCAATGCGATGTAGAAGGTTTAGCTTCAAATCCATGCGATACACAAGATTTAGCTTCAAATCAATTCGATGTAGAAGGTTCAGCTTCAAATCCATGCGACACATATGATTTAGCTTCAAATACTTGCGATATAAGTGATATAGCTTCAAAAGCAGGAGGAACAAACGAGGTAGCTTCAGTTCTATGCGAAATAAATGATTTAGCTTCAAATCAATGCAAAGTAGCAGGCTTAGCTTCAAATCCATGCGAAACAAATGATTTAGCTACAAATACTCGTAATATACACTATTTAGCTACAACTGCATGCGAAACAAACGAGTTAGCTTCAAATCCATGCGAAACACATGATTTAGCTTAAAATAAATGGGATGTAGATGGTTTAGCTTCAAATCCATGCGAAACAAATGATTGAGCTTCAAACACTTGGGATATAGGTGGCATAGCTCCAACTGTATGCGAAACAAACGAGTTACCGTCAAATCCACGCAAAACACATGAATTGGTTCAAATGAATGCGATGTAGAAGGTTTAGCTTCAAATCCAAGCGAAACACATGATTTAGCTTCAAATAGTTGCGATATATGTGATATAGATTCAAATACAGGCGAAACGAACGAGTTAGCTTCAAATCCATGCGAAACACATGAGTCATTTGCAAATCAATGCGATGTAGAAGGTTCAGATTCAAATCCATGCAAAAATCGTGATTTAGCTTCCAATTAATGCGAAGTAGAAGGCTTAGCTTCAAATGCATGCGAAACAAATGGTTTAGCTTCAAATACTTTTGATATACGTTATTTAGATTTAACTGTATGCGCAACGAACGAGTTAGCTTCAAATCCATGCGAAACACATGATTTAGCAGCAAATCAATGCGATGTAGAAGGTTTAGCTCCAAATCCATGCGAAACAAATGACTTAGCTTCAAACACTTGGGGTATATGTGATATAGCTTCAAATACAGACTAATCAAACGAGTTAGCTTCAAAATCCACGCGATACACATGATTTAGCTTCAAATACTTGCGATATAAGTGATGTAGATTCAACTGGAGGCGAAACGAACGAGTTAGCTTCAAATCCATGCGAAACACATGACTTAGCTTCAAATCAATGCGATGTGGAAGGTTTAGCTTCAAATCCATGCGATACACAAGATTTAGCTTCAAATCAATTCGATGTAGAAGGTTCAGCTTCAAATCCATGCGACACATATGATTTAGCTTCATATACTTGCGATATAAGTGATATAGCTTCAAATGCAGGAGGAACAAACGAGGTAGCTTCAGTTCTATGCGAAACAAACGATTTAGCTTCAAATCAATGCGAAGTAGAAGGCTTAGCTTCAAATCCATGCAAACCAAATGATTTAGCTACAAATACTTGTGATATACATTATTTAGCTACAACTGCATGCGAAACAAACGAGTTAGCTTCAAAATCCACGCGATACACATGATATAGCTTCAAATACTTGCGATGTAGAAGGTTTAGCTTCAAATCCATGCGATACACAAGATTTAGCTTCAAATCAATTCGATGTAGTAGGTTCAGCTTCAAATACATGCGAAACAAATGGTTTAGCTACAAATACTTGTGATATACATTATTTAGCTACAACTGCATGCGAAACAAACGAGTTAGCTTCAAATCCATGCGAAACACATGATTTAGATGCAAATCAATGCGATGTAGAGGGTTTAGCTTCAAATCCATGCGATACACAAGATTTAGCTTCAAATCAATGCGATGTAGAAAGTTCAGCTTCAAATCCATGCGACGTTCATGATTTAGATTCAAATACTTGCGATATAAGTGATATAGCTTCAAAATCTGGAGGAACAAACGAGGTAGCTTCAATTCCATGCGAAACAAATGATTTAGCTTCAAATCAATGCGAAGTAGAAGGCTTAGCTTCAAATCCATGCGAAACAAATGGTTTAGCTACAAATACTTGTGATATACATTATTTAGCTACAACTGCATGCGAAACAAACGAGTTAGCTTCAAATCCATGCGAAACACATGATTTAGCTTCAAATCAATGCGATGTAGAAGGTTTAGCTTCAAATCCATGCGAAACAAATGGTTTAGCTACAAATACTTGTGATATACATCATTTAGCTACAACTGCATGCGAAACAAACGAGTTAGCTTCAAATCCATGCGAAACACATGATTTAGATTCAAATCAATGCGATGTAGAAGGTTTAGCTTCAAATCCATGCGATTTACAAGATTTAGCTTCAAATCAATGCGATGTAGAAGGTTCAGCTTCAAATCCATGCGACACATATGATTTAGCTGCAAATACTTGCGATATAAGTGATATAGCTTCAAAAGCAGGAGGAACAAACGAGGTAGCTTCAATTCCACGCGAAACAAATGATTTAGCTTCAAATCAATGCGAAGTAGAAGGCTTAGCTTCAAATCCATGCGAAACAAATGGATAAGCTACAAATGCTTGTGATATAAATTATTAAGCTACAACTGCATGCGAGACAAACGAGTTAGCTTCAAATCCATGCGAAACACATGATTTAGCTTCAAATTAATGCGATGTAGAAGGTTTAGCTTCAAATCCATGCGATACACAAGATTTAGCTTCAAATCAATTCGATGTAGAAGGTTCAGCTTCAAATCCATGCGACACATATGATTTAGCTTCAAATACTTGCGATATAAGTGATATAGATTCAAAAGCAGGAGGAACAAACGAGGTAGCTTCAGTTCTATGCTAAACAAATGATTTAGCTTCAAATCAATGCGAAGTAGAGGGCTTAGCTTCAAATCCATGCGAAACAAATGGTTTAGCTACAAATACTTGTGATATACATTATTTAGCTACAACTGCATGCGAAACAAACGAGTTAGCTTCAAATACATGGGATACACATGATTTAGCATCAAATCAATGCGATGTAGAAGGTTTAGCTTCAAATCCATGCGAAACAAATGATTTAGCTTCAAATCAATGCGGAGTAGAAGTCTTAGCTTCAAATCCATGCGAAACAAATGATTTAGCTACAAATACTTGTGATATACATTATTTAGCTACAACTGCATGCGAAACAAACGAGTTAGATTCAGATCCATGCGAAACACATGATTTAGCTTCAAATCAATGCGATGTAGAAGGTTTAGCTTCAAATCCATGCGAAACAAATGATTGAGCTCCAAACACTTGGGATATAGTTGGTATAGCTTCAACTGCATGCGAAACAAACGAGTTACCTTCAAATTCACGCGAAATACATAAGTTAGCTTCAAATCAATGTGATGTAGAAGGTTTAGCTTCAAATCCATGCGAAACAATTGATTGAGCTTCAAACACTTGGGATAAAAGTGATATAGCTTCAGCTGCATGCGAAACAAACGAGTTACCTTCAAATCCACGCGAAACATGATTTAGCTTCAAATCAATGCGATGTAGAAGGTTTAGCTTCAAATCAATGCTATGTAGAAGGTTTGGCTTCAAATCCATGCGATACAAATGATTTATTTTCAAACACTTAGGATATAAGTGATATAGATTCAAATGCAGACGAATCAAACGAGTTAGCTTCAAAATTCATGCGATACACATGACTTAGCTTCAAATCAATGCGAAGTAGAAGGATTAGCTTCAAATCCACGCGAAACAAATGATTTAGCTTTGATGTTAAAATTGGAATATAATTGATATAGCTTCGAATGCAGACGAGATAGCTTCAAAATCCATGCGATACACATGATTTAGATTCAAATCAATGCGATGTAGAAGGTTTATCTTCAAATCCATGCCGCTCAAACGATTGAGCTTCAATCACTTCGGTTATAGGTGATATAGCTTCAGCTGCATGCAAAACGAACCAGTTAGCTTCAACTTTATGCGAAACACATGATTTATCTGCAAATTAATGCGATGTATGAGGTTTAGCTTCAAATCCATGCGAAACAAATGATTTAGCATCAGATACTTGTTATATAAGTGATATAGCTACAAATGCAGGGGAAACAAACGGGTTAGCTTTAAATCCATGCGAAACACATGATTCAGCAGCAAATCAATGCGATGTAGAAGGTTTAGCTTCAAATCCATGCGATACACAAGATTTAGCTTCAAATCAATGCGATGTAGAAGGTTTAGCTTCAAATCCACGCGAAACAAATGATTGAGCTTCAAACACTTGGAATAAACGTGATATAGCTTCAACTGCATGCGAAACAATCGAGTTACCTTCAAATCCACGCGAAACACATGATTTAGCTTCAAATCAATGCGATGTAGAAGGTTTAGCTTCAAATCAATGCGATACACAAGATTTAGATTCAAATCAATGCGAAGTAGAAGGCGTAGCTTCAAATCCTTGCGAAACACATGATTTAGCTTCAAATCAATGCGATGTAGAAGGTTTAGCTTCAAATCCATGCGAAACAAATGATTGAGCTTCAAACACTTGGGATATAGTTGGTATTGCTTCAACTGCATGCGAAACAAACGAGTTACCTTCAAAATCACGCGAAATACATGAGTTAGCTTCAAATCAATGTGATGTAGAAGGTTTAGCTTCAAATCCATGCGAAACAATTGATTGAGCTTCAAACACTTGGGATAAAGGTGATATAGCTTCAGCTGCATGCGAAACAAACGAGTTACCTTCAAATCCAAGCGAAACATGATTTAGCTTCAAATCAATGCGATGTAGAAGGTTTAGCTTCAAATCCATGCGAAACAAATGATTTAGCTTCATATCAATGCGAAGTAGAAGGCTTAGCTTCAAATCCATGCGAAACAAATGGTTTAGCTTCAAATACTTGTGATATACGTTATTTAGATTTAACTGTATGCGCAACGAACGAGTTAGCTTCAAATCCAAGCGAAACACATGATTTAGCTGCAAATCATTGCGATGTTGAAGATTTAGCTCCAAATCCATGCGAAGCAAATGATTTAGCTTCAAACACTTGGCGTATAAGTGATATAGCTTCAAATGCAGACTAATCAAACGAGTTAGCTTCAAAATCCACGCGATACACATCATTTAGCTTCAAATACTTGCGATATAAGTGATGTAGATTCAACTGCAGGCCAAACGAACGAGTTAGCTTCAAATCCATGCAAAACACATGATTTAGCTGCAAATCAATGCGATGTAGAAGGTTTAGCTTCTAATCCATGCGATACACAAGATTTAGCTTCAAATCAATTCGATGTAGAAGGTTCAGCTTCAAATCCATGCGACACATATGATTTAGCTTCAAATACTTGCGATATAAGTGATATAGCTTCAAAAGCAGGAGGAACAAACGAGGTAGCTTCAGTTCTATGCGAAATAAATGATTTAGCTTCAAATCAATGCAAAGTAGCAGGCTTAGCTTCAAATCCATGCGAAACAAATGATTTAGCTACAAATACTCGTGATATACACTATGTAGCTACAACTGCATGCGAAACAAACAAGTTAGCTTCAAATCCATGCGAAACACATGATTTAGCTTAAAATCAATGGGATGTAGAAGGTTTAGCTTCAAATCCATGCGAAACAAATGATTGAGCTTCAAACACTTGGGATATAGGTGGCATAGCTCCAACTGTATGCGAAACAAACGAGTTACCGTCAAATCCACGCAAAACACATGAATTGGTTCAAATGAATGCGATGTAGAAGGTTTAGCTTCAAATCCAAGCGAAACACATGATTTAGCTTCAAATAGTTGCGATATAAGTGATATAGATTCAAATACAGGCGAAACGAGCGAGTTAGCTTGAAATCCATGCGAAACACATGAGTCATTTGCAAATCAATGCGATGTAGAAGGTTCAGATTCAAATCCATGCAAAACTCGTGATTTAGCTTCCAATTAATGCGAAGTAGAAGGCTTAGCTTCAAATGCATTCGAAACAAATGGTTTAGCTTCAAATGCTTTTGATATACGTTATTTAGATTTAACTGTATGCGCAACGAACGAGTTAGCTTCAAATCCATGCGAAACACATGATTTAGCAGCAAATCAATGCGATGTAGAAGGTTTAGCTCCAAATCCATGCGAAACAAATGATTGAGCTTCAAACACTTGGGATATAGGTGGCATAGCTCCAACTGTATGCGAAACAAACGAGTTACCGTCAAATCCACGCAAAACACATGAATTGGTTCAAATGAATGCGATGTAGAAGGTTTAGCTTCAAATCCAAGCGAAACACATGATTTAGCTTCAAATAGTTGCGATATAAGTGATATAGATTCAAATACAGGCGAAACGAACGAGTTAGCTTCAAATCCATGCGAAACACATGAGTCATTTGCAAATCAATGCGATGTAGAAGGTTCAGATTCAAATCCATTCAAAACTCGTGATTTAGCTTCCAATTAATGCGAAGTAGAAGGCTTAGCTTCAAATGCATGCGAAACATCTGGTTTAGCTTCAAATACTTTTGATATACGTTATTTAGATTTAACTGTATGCGCAACGAACGAGTTAGCTTCAAATCCATGCGAAACACATGATTTAGCAGCAAATCAATGCGATGTAGAAGGTTTAGCTCCAAATCCATGCGAAACAAATGGTTTAGCTTCAAATACTTGTGATATACGTTATTTAGATTTAACTGTATGCGCAACGAACGAGTTAGCTTCAAATCCATGCGAAACACATGATTTAGCAGCAAATCAATGCGATGTAGAAGGTTTAGCTCCAAATCCATGCAAAACAAATGATTTAGCTTCAAACACTTGGCTTATAAGTGATATAGCTTCAAATGCAGACTAATCAAACGAGTTAGCTTCAAAATCCACGCGATACACATGATTTAGCTTCAAATACTTGCGATATAAGTGATGTAGATTCAACTGCAGGCCAAACGAACGAGTTAGCTTCAAATCCATGCGAAACACATGATTTAGCTTCAAATCAATGCGATATAGAAGGTTTAGCTTCAAATCCATGCGATACACAAGATTTAGCTTCAAATCAATTCGATGAAGAAGGTTCAGCTTCAAATCCATGCGACACATATGATTTAGCTTCAAATACTTGTGATATAAGTGATATAGCTACAAAAGCAGGAGGAACAAACGAGGTAGCTTCAGTTCTATGCGAAACAAATGATTTAGCTTCAAATCTATGCGAAGTAGCAGGCTTAGCTTCAAATCCATGCGAAACAAATGATTTAGCTACAAATACTCGTGATATACACTATTTAGCTACAACTGCATGCGAAACAAACGAGTTAGCTTCAAATCCATGCGAAACACATGATTTAGCTTAAAATCAATGCGATGTAGACGGTTTAGCTTCAAATCCATGAGAAACAAATGATTGAGCTTCACACACTTGGGATATAGGTGTTATAGCTTCAACTGCATGCGAAACAAACGAGTTACCTTCAAATCCACGCGAAACACATGAGTTAGCTTCAACTCAATGCGATGTAGAAGGTTTAGCTTCAAATCCATACGAAACAAATGATTGAGCTTCAAACACTTGGGATAAATGTGATATAGCTTCAACTGCATGCGAAACAATCGAGTTACCTACAGATCCACGCGAAACACATGAATTGGTTCAAATGAATGCGATGTAGAAGGTTTAGCATCAAATTCAAGCGAAACACATGATTTAGCTTCAAATACTTGCGATATAAGTGGTATAGATTCAAATACAGGCGAAACGAACGAGTTAGATTCAAAGCCATGCGAAACACATGATTCATTTGCAAATCAATGCGATGTAGAAGGTTCAGCTTCAAATCCATGCAAAACACGTGATTTAGCTTCCAATTAATGCGAAGGAGAAGGCTTAGCTTCAAATCCATGCGAAACAAATGGTTTAGCTTCAAATACTTGTGATATACGTTATTTAGATTTAACTGTATGCGCAACGAACGAGTTAGCTTCAAATCCAAGCGAAACAAATGATTTAGCTGCAAATCAATGCGATGTTGAAGATTTAGCTCCAAATCCATGCGAAGCAAATGATTTAGCTTCAAACACTTGGCGTATAAGTGATATAGCTTCAAATGCAGACTAATCAATCGAGTTAGCTTCAAAATCCACGCGATACACATGATTTAGCTTCAAATACTTGCGATATAAGTGATGTAGATTCAACTGCAGGCCAAACGAACGAGTTAGCTTCAAATCCATGCAAAACACATGATTTAGCTGCAAATCAATGCGATGTAGAAGGTTTAGCTTCAAATCCATGCGATACACAAGATTTAGCTTCAAATCAATTCGATGTAGAAGGTTCAGCTTCAAATCCATGCGACACATATGATTTAGCTTCAAATAATTGCGGTATAAGTGATATAGCTTCAAAAGCAGGAGGAACAAACGAGGTAGCTTCAGTTCTATGCGAAATAAATGATTTAGCTTCAAATCAATGCGAAGTAGCAGGCTTAGCTTCAAATCCATGCGAAACAAATGATTTAGCTACAAGTACTCGTGATATACACTATTTAGCTACAACTGCATGCGAAACAAACGAGTTAGCTTCAAATCCATGCGAAACACATGATTTAGCTTAAAATCAATGCGATGTAGAAGGTTTAGCTTCAAATCCATGCGAAACAAATGATTGAGCTTCAAACACTTGGGATATAGGTGGCATAGCTCCAACTGTATGCGAAACAAACGAGTTACCGTCAAATCCACGCAAAACACATGAATTGGTTCAAATGAATGCGATGTAGAAGGTTTAGCTTCAAATCCAAGCGAAACACATGATTTAGCTTCAAATAGTTGCGATATAAGTGATATAGATTCACATACAGGCGAAACGAACGAGTTAGCTTCAAATCCATGCGAAACACATGAGTCATTTGCAAATCAATGCGATGTAGAAGGTTCAGATTCAAATCCATGCAAAACTCGTGATTTAGCTTCCAATTAATGCGAAGTAGAAGGCTTAGCTTCAAATGCATGCGAAACAAATGGTTTAGCTTCAAATACTTTTGATATACGTTATTTAGATTTAACTGTATGCGCAACGAACGAGTTAGCTTCAAATCCATGCGAAACACATGATTTAGCTTCAAATCAATGCGATGTAGAAGGTTTAGCTTCAAATCCATGCGATACACAAGATTTAGCTTCAAATCAATTCGATGTAGAAGGTTCAGCTTCAAATCCATGCGACACATATGATTTAGCTTCAAACACTTGGCGTGTAAGTGATATAGCTTCAAATGCAGACTAATCAATCGAGTTAGCTTCAAAATCCACGCGATACACATGATTTAGCTTCAAATACTTGCGATATAAATGATATAGATTCAACTGCATGCGAAAAAAACGATTCAGCTTCAAATCCAAGGGAAACACATGATTTAACTTCAAATCAATGCGAAGTAAAAGGCTTAGCTTCAAATCCATGCGAAACGAATGATTTAGCATCAAATGCTTGCGAATATAAGTGATATAGCTTCAAATGCAGGCGAAACAAACGAGTTAGCTTCAGATCCATGCGAAACACATGATTTAGTTGCAAATCAATGCGATGTAGAAGGTTCAGCTTCAAATCCATGCAAAACACGTGATTTAGCTTCCAATTAATGCGAAGGAGAAGGCTTAGCTTCAAATCCATGCGAAACAAATGGTTTAGCTTCAAATACTTGTGATATACGTTATTTAGATTTAACTGTATGCGCAACGAACGAGTTAGCATCAAATCCAAGCGAAACACATGATTTAGCTGCAAATCAATGCGATGTAGAAGGTTTAGCTCCAAATCCATGCGAGACAAATGATTTAGCTTCAAACACTTGGGATAAATGTGATATAGCTTCAACTGCATGCGAAACAATCGAGTTACCTACAGATCCACGCGAAACACATGAATTGGTTCAAATGAATGCGATGTAGAAGGTTTAGCTTCAAATTCAAGCGAAACACATGATTTAGCTTCAAATACTTGCGATATAAGTGGTATAGATTCAAATACAGGCGAAACGAACGAGTTAGATTCAAAGCCATGCGAAACACATGATTCATTTGCAAATCAATGCGATGTAGAAGGTTCAGCTTCAAATCCATGCAAAACACGTGATTTAGCTTCCAATTAATGCGAAGGAGAAGGCTTAGCTTCAAATCCATGCGAAACAAATGGTTTAGCTTCAAATACTTGTGATATACGTTATTTAGATTTAACTGTATGCGCAACGAACGAGTTAGCTTCAAATCCAAGCGAAACACATGATTTAGCTGCAAATCAATGCGATGTTGAAGATTTAGCTCCAAATCCATGCGAAGCAAATGATTTAGCTTCAAACACTTGGCGTATAAGTGATATAGCTTCAAATGCAGACTAATCAATCGAGTTAGCTTCAAAATCCACGCGATACACATGATTTAGCTTCAAATACTTGCGATATAAGTGATGTAGATTCAACTGCAGGCCATACGAACGAGTTAGCTTCAAATCCATGCAAAACACATGATTTAGCTGCAAATCAATGCGATGTAGAAGGTTTAGCTTCAAATCCATGCGATACACAAGATTTAGCTTCAAATCAATTCGATGTAGAAGGTTCAGCTTCAAATCCATGCGACACATATGATTTAGCTTCAAACACTTGGCGTATAAGTGACATAGCTTCAAATGCAGACTAATCAATCGAGTTAGCTTCAAAATCCACGCGATACACATGATTTAGCTTCAAATACTTGCGATATAAGTGATGTAGATTCAACTGCAGGCCAAACGAACGAGTTAGCTTCAAATCCATGCAAAACACATGATTTAGCTGCAAATCAATGCGAAGTAGCAGGCTTAGCTTCAAATCCATGCGAAACAAATGATTTAGCTACAAGTACTCGTGATATACACTATTTAGCTACAACTGCATGCGAAACAAACGAGTTAGCTTCAAATCCATGCGAAACACATGATTTAGCTTAAAATCAATGCGATGTAGAAGGTTTAGCTTCAAATCCATGCGAAACAAATGATTGAGCTTCAAACACTTGGGATATAGGTGGCATAGCTCCAACTGTATGCGAAACAATCGAGTTACCGTCAAATCCACGCAAAACACATGAATTGGTTCAAATGAATGCGATGTAGAAGGTTTATCTTCAAATCCAAGCGAAACACATGATTTAGCTTCAAATAGTTGCGATATCAGTGATATAGATTCAAATACAGGCGAAACGAACGAGTTAGCTTCAAATCCATGCGAAACACATGAGTCATTTG
This sequence comes from Megalopta genalis, assembly GCF_051020955.1. Taxonomy (NCBI): domain Eukaryota; kingdom Metazoa; phylum Arthropoda; class Insecta; order Hymenoptera; family Halictidae; genus Megalopta; species Megalopta genalis. The sequence goes on along the minus strand of NW_027476593.1, from coordinate 89,347 downwards.
CAAATCAATGCGATGTAGAAGGTTCAGATTCAAATCCATGCAAAACTCGTGATTTAGCTTCCAATTAATGCGAAGTAGAAGGCTTAGCTTCAAATGCATGCGAAACAAATGGTTTAGCTTCAAATACTTTTGATATACGTTATTTAGATTTAACTGTATGCGCAACTAACGAGTTAGCTTCAAATCCAAGCGAAACACATGATTTAGCTGCAAATCAATGCGATGTAGAAGGTTTATCTCCAAATCCATGCGAGACAAATGATTTAGCTTCAAACACTTGGCGTATAATTTTATAGCTTCAAATGCAGACTAATCAAACGAGTTAGCTTCAAAATCCACGCGATACACATGATTTAGCTTCAAATACTTGCGATATAAGTGACGTAGATTCAACTGCAGGCCAAACGAACGAGTTAGCTTCAAATCCATGCGAAACACATGATTTAGCTTCAACTCAATGCGATGTAGAAGGTTTAGCTCCAAATCCATACGAAACAAATGATTGAGCTTCAAACACTTGGGATAAATGTGATATAGCTTCAACTGCATGCGAAACAATCGAGTTACCTACAGATCCACGCGAAACACATGAATTGGTTCAAATGAATGCGATGTAGAAGGTTTAGCTTCAAATTCAAGCGAAACACATGATTTAGCTTCAAATACTTGCGATATAAGTGGTATAGATTCAAATACAGGCGAAACGAACGAGTTAGCTTCAAAGCCATGCGAAACACATGATTCATTTGAAAATCAATGCGATGTAGAAGGTTCAGCTTCAAATCCATGCAAAACACGTGATTTAGCTTCCAATTAATGCGAAGGAGAAGGCTTAGCTTCAAATCCATGCGAAACAAATGGTTTAGCTTCAAATACTTGTGATATACGTTATTTAGATTTAACTGTATGCGCAACGAACGAGTTAGCTTCAAATCCACGCGAAACACATGAGTTAGCTTCAAATCAATGCGATGTAGAAGGTTTAGCTTCAAATCCATGCGAAACAAATGATTGAGCTTCTAACACTTGGGATAAAGGTGATATAGCTTCAACTGCATGCGAAACAAACGAGTTACCTTCAAATCCACGCGAAACACATGATTTAGCTTCAAATCAATGCGATGTAGAAGGTTTAGCTTCAAATCCATGCGATACACAAGATTTAGCTTCAAATCAATTCGATGAAGAAGGTTCAGCTTCAAATCCATGCGACACATATGATTTAGCTTCAAATACTTGCGATATAAGTGATATAGCTTCAAAAGCAGGAGGAACAAACGAGGTAGCTTCAGTTCTATGCGAAACAAATGATTTAGCTTCAAATCTATGCGAAGTAGCAGGCTTAGCTTCAAATCCATGCGAAACAAATGATTTAGCTACAAATACTCGTGATATACACTATTTAGCTACAACTGCATGCGAATCAAACGAGTTAGATTCAGATCCATGCGAAACACATGATTTAGTTGCAAATCAATGCGATGTAGAGGGTTTAGCTTCAAATCCATGCGAAACAAATGATTGAGCTTCTAACACTTGGGATAAAGGTGTTATAGCTTCAACTGCATGCGAAACAAACGAGTTACCTTCAAATCCACGCGAAACACATGAGTTAGCTTCCAATTAATGCGAAGGAGAAGGCTTAGCTTCAAATCCATGCGAAACAAATTGTTTAGCTTCAAATACTTGTGATATACGTTATTTAGATTTAACTGTATGCGCAACGAACGAGTTAGCTTCAAATCCATGCGAAACACATGATTTAGCAGCAAATCAATGCGATGTAGAAGGTTTAGCTCCAAATCCATGCGAAACAAATGACTTAGCTTCAAACACTTGGGGTATATGTGATATAGCTTCAAATACAGACTAATCAAACGAGTTAGCTTCAAAATCCACGCGATACACATGATTTAGCTTCAAATACTTGCGGTATAAGTGATGTAGATTCAACTGGAGGCGAAACGAACGAGTTAGCTTCAAATCCATGCGAAACACATGATTTAGCTTCAAATACTTGCGATATAAGTGATATATCTTCAAAAGCAGGAGGAACAAACGAGGTAGCTTCAGTTCTATGCGAAACAAATGATTTAGCTTCAAATGAATGCGAAGTAGAAGGCTTAGCTTCAAATCCATGCAAAACGAATGATTTAGCATCAAATGCTTGCGAATATAAGTGATATAGCTTCAAATGCAGGCGAAACAAACGAGTTAGCTTCAGATCCATGCGAAACACATGATTTAGTTGCAAATCAATGCGATGTAGAGGGATTAGCTTCAAATCCATGCGAAACAAATGATTTTGCTTCACACACTTGGGATATAGGTGATATAGCTTCAACTGCATGCGAAACAAATGAGTTACATTCAAATCCAAGCGAAACACATAATTTAGCTTCAAATCAATGCCATGTAGAAGGTTTAGCTTCAAATCCAATCGAAACAAATGATCTAGCTTCTAATACTTGCGATATAAGTGATATAGTTTCAAATGCAGGTGAAACGAACGAGTTAGCATCAAATCGATGAGAAACACATGATTCAGCTGCAAATCAATGCGATGTAGAAGGCTTAGATTCAAATCCATGCAAAACACGTGATTTAGGATCCAATCAATGCGAAGTAGAAGGCTTAGCTTCAAATCCATGCGAAACAAATGCTTTAGCTTCAAATACTTGCGATATAAATGATACAGCGTCAAATACAGGAGAAACAAACGAGTTAGCTTCAAATCCATGCAAAACACACGATTTAGCTTCAATTCAATGCCAAGTAGAAGGTTTAGATTCAAATCCATGCGAAACAAATGGTTTAGCTTCAAATACTTGCGATATGAATGATACAGCCTCAAATACAGGAGAAACAAACGAGTTAGCTTCAAATCCATGCAAAACACACGATTTAGCTTCAATTCAATGCCAAGTAGAAGGCTTAGCTTCAAATCCATGCGAAACAAATGGTTTAGCTTCAAATACTTGCGATATAAATGATACAGCTTCAAATACAGGAGAAACAAACGGGTTAGCTTCAAATCCATGCAAAACACACGATTTAGCTTCAATTCAATGCCAAGTAGAAGGCTTAGCTTCAAATCCATGCGAATCAAATGTTTAGCTGCAAATACTTGTGATATACAAGATTTAGTTTCAACTGCATGCGAAACAAACGAGTTAGCTTCAAAGCGATGCGAAACACAATATTTAGCGTCAAATCAATGCAAAGTAGAATGCAGAGCTTCAAATCCATGCGAATCTAATGGTTCGGCTTCAAATACTCGTGAAATGCATGATTTAGCTTCAACTGCATGCGAAACAACGAGTTACCATCAAATCCACGCGAAACACATAATTTAGCTTCAAATCAATGCGAAGTAGCAGGTTTAGCTTCAAATCCATGCGAAACAAATGATTGAGCTTCCTACACTTGAGATATAGGTGATATAGCTTCAACTGCATGCGAAACAAATGAGTTACATTCAAATCCAAGCGAAAAACATGATTTAGCTTCAAATATTTGCAATATAAGTGATATAGTTTCAAATGCAGGACAAACGAACGAGTTAGCTTCAAATCCATGCGAAACACATGATTCAGCTGCAAATCAATGCGATGTAGAAGGCTTAGATTCAAATCCATGCAAAACACGTGATTTAGGATCCAATCAATGCGAAGTAGAAGCCTTAGCTTCAAATCCATGCGAAACAAATGCTTTAGCTTCAAATACTTGCGATATAAATGATATAGCTTTAAATACAGGAGAAACAAACGAGTTAGCTTCAAATCCATGCAAAACACACGATTTAGCTTCAATTCAATGCCAAGTAGAAGGCTTAGCATCAAATCGATGCGAATCTAATGTTTCGGATTCAAATACTTGTGAAATGCATGATTTAGCTTCAACTACATGCGAAACAACGAGTTACCTTCAAATCCACGCGAAACACATAATTTAGCTTCAAATCAATGCGAAGTAACAGGTTTAACTTCAAATCCATGCGAAACAAATGATTGAGCTTCAAATACTTGCGATATAATTGATATAGTTTCAAATGCAGGCGAAACGAACGAGTTAGCTGCAAATCGATGCGAAACACATGATTTAACTTCAAATCAATGCGAAGTAGCAGGTTTAACTTCAAATCCATGGCAAACACATGATGTAGCTTCAAATCAATGTGATGTAGAAGGCTTAGATTCAAATCCATGCAAAACACATGATTTAGGATCCAATCAATGCGAAGTAGAAGGCTTAGCTTCAAATCCATGCGAAACAAATGGGTTAGCATCAAATACTTGCGATATAAATGATACAGCTTCAAATACAGGAGAAACAAACGGGTTAGCTTCAAATCCATACAAAACACACGATTTAGCTTCAATTCAATGCCAAGTAGAAGGCTTAGCTTCAAATCCATGCGAATAAATTGTTTAGCTGCAAATAATTGTGATATACATGATTTAGTTTCAACTGCATGCGAAACAAACGAGTTACCTTCAAATCCACGCGCAACACATGATTTAGCTTCAAATCAATGCGATGTAGAAGTCTTAGCTTCAAATCCATGCCAAACTCATGATTTAGCTTCAAATCCATGGGATGAAGAAGGTTTAGCTTCAAATCCATGCGAAACATATTATTTAGGTTCAAATCAGTGCGAAATAGAAGGCTCACGTTCAAAGCCATGCGATTCAAATGGTTCATCTTCAAATACTTGTGAAAGACATGATTTAGCTTCAATTGCATTCGCAACAAACGAGTTAGCTCCAAATCCACGCGGAACACATGATTTAACTTCAAATCAGTGCGAAGTAGAAGGCTTAGCTTCAAATCCATGCGAAACAAATGGTTTAGCTTCAAATACTTGCGATATAAATGATACAGCGTCAAATACAGGAGAAACAAACGAGTTAGCTTCAAATCCATGCAAAACACACGATTTAGCTTCAATTCAATGCCAAGTAGAAGGCTTAGCTTCAAATCCATGCGAAACAAATGGTTTAGCATCAAATACTTGCGATATCAATGATACAGCGTCAAATACAGGAGAAACAAACGAGTTAGCTTCAAATCCATGCAAAACACACGACTTAGCTTCAATTCAATGCCAAGTAGAAGGCTTAGCTTCAAATCCATGCGAAACAAGTGGTTTAGCTTCAAATACTTGCGATATAAATGATACAGCGTCAAATACAGGAGAAACGAACGAGTTAGCATCAAATCCATGCGAAACACATGATTTAGCTTCAAATCAATGCGATGTAGTAGGTTCAGCTTCAAATCCATGCGACACATATGATTTAGCTTCAAACACTTGGGATAAAGGTGATATAGCTTCAACTGCATGCAAAACAAACGAGTTACCTTCAAATCCAGGCGAAACACATGATTTAGTTTCAAATGAATGCGATGTAGAAGGTTTAGCTTCAAATCCATGCGAAACAAATGATTTAGCTTCAAACACTTTGGGTATAATTGATATAGCTTCAAATGCAGACTAATCAAACGAATTAGCTTCAAATCCACGCGATACACATGATTCAGATGCAAATCAATGCGATGTAGAAGGTTTAGCTTCAAATCCATGCCAAGCACATGATTTAGCTTCAAATCCATGGGATGTAGAAGGTTTAGCTTCAAATCCATGAGAAACAAATGATTTAGCTTCAGATACTTGCGATATAAATGATATAGATTCAACTGCATGCGAAAAAAACGATTCAGATTCAAATCCAAGGGAAACACATGATTTAACTTCAAATCAATGCGAAGTAAAAGGGTTAGCTTCAAACCCATGCGAAACGAATGATTTAGCAACAAATACTTGCGAATATAAGTGATATAGCTTCAAATGCTGGCGAAACAAACGAGTTAGCTTCAGATCCATGCGAAATACATGATTTAGATTCAAATCAATTCGAAGTAGAAGGCTTTGCTTCAAATCCAAGCGAGACACATGATTTAGCTTCAAATCAGTGCGAAGTAGAAGGCTCAGCTTCAAATCGATGCGAATCTAATGGTTCGGCTTCAAATTCTTGTGAAATACATGATTTAGCTTCAACTGCATGTGAATCAAACGTGTTAGCTTCAAATCCAAGCGAAACAGATGATTTAGCTTCAAATCAATGGAAAGTAGAAGCCGTAGCTTCAAATCCATGCGGAACAAATGGTTATGCTTCAAAAACTTGTGATTTAAGTGATATAGATTCAACTGCAGGCGAAACAAAAGAGATAGCTTCAAATCCATGCAAAACAAATGATTAAGCTTCAAAACAGTACGAAGTAGAAGGCGTAGCTTCAAATCCATGCGAAACACACGATTAAGCTTCAAATCAATGCGATGTAGTAGGTTCAACTTCAAATCCATGCCACACATATGGTTTAACTTCAAATACTTGCGGTATAAGTGATATAGCTTCAAAAGCAGGAGGAACAAACGAGGTAGCTTCAATTTAATGCGAACCAAATGATTTAGCTTCAAATCAATGCGAAGTAGATGGCTTAGCTTCAAATCCATGCGAAACAAATGGTTTAGCTACAAATACTTGTGATATACATTATTTAGCTACAACTGCATGCAAACAAACGAGTTTGCATCAAATCCATGCGAAACACATGATTTAGCTGCAACTCAATGCGATGTACAAGGTTTAGTTTCAAATCCATGCGATGTAGAAGGTTTAGCTTCAAATCCATGCGAAACAAATGATTTAGCTTCAAATCAATGCCAAGTAGAAGGCTTAGCTTCAAATCCATGCGAAACAAATGGTTTAGCTTCAAATACTTGCGATATAAGTGATATAGTTTCAAATGCAGGCGAAACGAACGAGTTAGCTGCAAATCGATGCGAAACACATGATTCAGCTGCAAATCAATGCGATGTAGACGGATTAGCTTCAAATCCATGCCAAACACATGATTTAGCTTCAAATCCATGGGATGTAGAAGGTTTAGCTTCAAATCCATGCGAATCACATTATTTAGGTTCAAATCAGTGCGAAATAGAAGGCTCAGGTTCTAAGCCATGCGATTCAAATGGTTTATCTTCAAATACTTGTGAAAGACATGATTTAGCTTCAACTGCATTCGAAACAAACGAGTTAGCTCCAAATCCACGCGAAACACATGATTTAACTTCAAATCAGTGCGATGTAGAAGGTTTAGCTTCAAATCCATGAGAAACAAATGATTTAGCTTCAGATACTTGCGATATAAATGATATAGATTCAACTGCATGCGAAAAAAACGATTCAGCTTCAAATCCAAGAGAAACACATGATTTACCTTCAAATCAATGCGAAGTAAAAGGGTTAGCTTCAAACCCATGCGAAACGAATTATTTAGCAACAAATACTTGCGAATATAAGTGATATAGCTTCAAATGCTGGCGAAACAAACGAGTTAGCTTCAGATCCATACGAAATACATGATTTAGATTCAAATCAATTCGAAGTAGAAGGCTTTGCATCAAATCCAAGCGAGACACATGATTTAGCTTCAAATCAGTGCGAAGTAGAATGCTCAGCTTCAAATCGATGCGAATCTAATGGTTCGGCTTCAAATTCTTGTGATATACATTATTTAGCTACAACTGCATGCGAAACAAGCGAGTTACCTTCAACTCCATGCGAAACAAATGATTTAACTTCAAATCAATGAGAAGTAGAAGGCTTAGCTTCAAATCCATGCGAAACATGTGGTTTAGCTTCAAATCCATGCGAAACATGTGGTTTAGCTACAAATACTTGTGATATAAATTATTTAGCTACAACTGCATGCGAAACAAACGAGTTAGCTTCAAGTCCATGCGAAACACATGATTTAGCTGGAAATCAATGCGATGTGGAGGGTTTAGCTCCAAATCCATGCGAAAAAAATGATTTAGCTTCAGATACTTGCGATATAAATGGTATAGCTTCAAACGCAAGAGGAACGAACGAGATAGCTTCAAATCCATGCGAAACACATGATTTATCTTCAAATCAATGAGAAGTAGAAGGCTTTTTTTCAAATACATGAGAAACAATTGATTTAGATTCAGATACTTGCGATATAAGTGATATAGCTTCAAATGCAGGGGAAACAAACAAGTTAGCTTCAAATCCAAGCGAAACACATGATTTAGCTTCAAATCAATACGATGTAGAAGGTTTAGCTTCAAATCCATGCGAAACAAACGAGTTAGCTTCAAATCCATGCGAAACACATGATTTAGATGCAAAAGAATGCGAATTAGAAGGATTAGCTTCAAATCCATGCGAAACGAATGATTTAGATTCAAATACTTGCAGTATAAATGGTAGAGCTTCAAATGCAGGCTAAAGAAGCGAGTTATCTTCGAGTCCAAGCGAATAACATGATTTAGCTTCAAATCCATGCGATACTCAAGATTTTGCTTCAAATCAATTCGATGTAGAAGGTTCAGCTTCAAATCCATGCGACACATATGATTTAGCTCCAAATACTTGCGATATTAGTGATATAGCTTCAAATACAGGCGAAACGAACGAGTTAGCTTCAAATCCATGCGAAACACATGATTCATTTGCAAATCAATGCGATGAAGAAGGTTCAGCTTCAAGTCCATGCAAAACACGTGATTTAGCTACAAATACTTGTGATATACATTATTTAGCTACAACTGCATGCGAAACAAACGAGTTAGCTTCAAGTCCATGCGAAACACATGATTTAGCTGGAAATCAATGCGATGTGGAAGGTTTAGCTCCAAATCCATGCCAAACACATGATTTAGCTTCATATCCAAGGGATGTAGAAGGTTTAGCTTCAAATCCATGCGAAACATATATTGAGGTGCAAATCAGTGCGAAGTAGAAGGCTCAGGTTCAAAGCCATGCGATTCAAATGGTTCATCTTCAAATACTTGTAAAAGACATGATTTAGCTTCAACTGCATGCGAAACAAACGAGTTACCTTCAAATCCATGCGAAACACACGATTAAGCTGCAAATCAATGCGATAAAGAAGGTTTAGCTTCAAATCCATGCGATACACAAGATTTAGCCTCAAATCAATGCGATGTAGAAGGTTCATCTTCAAATCCATACAACACATATGATTTAGCTTCAAATACTTGCGATATAAGTGATATAGCTTCAAGAGCTGGAGGAACAAACGAGGTAGCTTCAATTCCATGTGAAACAAATGATTTAGCTTCAAATCAATGCGAAGTAGAAGGCTTAGCTTCAAATCCATGCGAAACAAATAGTTTGGCTTAAAATACTTGTGATATACATGAATCAGCTTCAACTGCATGAGAAACAAACGAGTTAGCTTCAAATCCATGCGACACACGATTTAGCTTCAAATCAATGCGAAGTAGAAGACTTAGCTTCAAATCCATGCAAAACACATGATTAAGCTTCAAATCCATGGGCAACACATAATTTAGGTTCATTGTCATGGTAAACACATGATTTAGCTTCACATACATGCGAAACAAATGGTTTAGCTTCAAATACTTGTGATATACATTATTTAACTTCAACTGCATGCGAAACAAACGAGTTACCTTCAAATCCACGCGTAACACATGATTTAGCTTCAAATCAATGCGATGTAGAAGGCTTAGCTTCAAATCCATGCAAAACTCGTGATTTAGGATCCAATCAATGCGAAGTAGAAGGCTTAGCTTCAAATCCATGCCAAGAACATGATTTAGCTTCAAATCCATGGGATGTAGAAGGTTTAGCTTAAAATCCATGCGAAACACATTATTTAGGTGCAAATCAGTGCGAAATAGAAGGCTCAGGTTCAAAGCCATTCGATTCAAATGGTTCATCTTCAAATACTTGTGAAAGACATGATTTAGCTTCAACTGCATGCGAAACAAACGAGTTACCATCAAATCCACGCGAAACAAATGATTTAGCCTCAAATCAATGCGATGTAGAAGGTTCATCTTCAAATCCATACAACACATATGATTTAGCTTCAAATACTTGCGATATAAGTGATACAGCTTCAAGAGCTGGAGGAACAAACGAGGTAGCTTCAATTCCATGTGAAACAAATGATTTAGCTTCAAATCAATGCGAAGTAGAAGGCTTAGCTTCAAATCCATGCGAAACAAATAGTTTGGCTTCAAATACTTGTGATATACATGAATCAGCTTCAACTGCATGAGAAACAAACGAGTTAGCTTCAAATCCATGCGACACACGATTTAGCTTCAAATCAATGCGAAGTAGAAGACTTAGCTTCAAATCATGCAAAACACATGATTAAGCTTCAAATCCATGGGCAACACATAATTTAGGTTCATTGTCATGGTAAACACAAGATTTAGCTTCACATACATGCGAAACAAATGGTTTAGCTTCAAACACTTGTCATATACATGATCTAGTTTCAACTGCATGCGAAACAAACGAGTTAGCTTCAAATCCACGCGATACACATGATTTAGCTACAAATACTTGCGAAACACATAATTTAGCTGCAAATCAATGCGATGTAGAAGGTTTAGCTTCAAATCCATGCGATACACAAAACTTAGCTTCAAATCAATGCGATGTAGAAGTCTTAGCTTCAATCCATGCCAAACTCATGATTTAGCTTCAAATCCATGGGATGAAGAAGGTTTAGCTTCAAATCCATGCGAAACATATTATTTAGGTTTCAAATCAGTGCGAAATAGAAGGCTCACGTTCAAAGCCATGCGATTCAAATGGTTCATCTTCAAATACTTGTGAAAGACATGATTTAGCTTCAATTGCATTCGCAACAAACGAGTTAGCTTCAAATCCATGCAAAACACACGATTTAGCTTCAATTCAATGCCAAGTAGAGGCTTAGCTTCAAATCCATGCGAAACAAGTGGTTTAGCTTCAAATACTTGCGACTATAAATGATACAGCTTCAAATACAGGAGAAACAAACGAGTTAGCTTCAAATCCATGCAAAACACACGATTTAGCTTCAATTCAATGCCAAGTAGAAGGCTTAGCTTCAAATCCATGCGAAGCAAATGGTTTAGCTTCAAATACTTGCGATATAAGTGATATAGTTTCAAATGCAGGCGAAACGAACGAGTTAGCTGCAAATCGATGCGAAACACATGATTCAGCTGCAAATCAATGCGATGTAGAAGGGTTTAGCTTCAAATCCATGCCAAACACATGATTTAGCTTCAAATCCATGGGATGTAGAAGGTTTAGCTTTCAAATCATGAGAAACAAATGATTTAGCTTCAGATACTTGCGATATAAATGATATAGATTCAACTGCATGCGAAAAAAACGATTCAGATTCAAATCCAAGGGAAACAGATGATTTAGCTTCAAATCAATGGAAAGTAGAAGGCGTAGCTTCAAATCCATGCGGAACAAATGGTTATGCTTCAAAAACTTGTGATGTAAGTGATATAGATTCAACTGGAGGCGAAACAAACGAGATAGCTTCAAATCCATGCAAAACACATATGATTTAACTTCAAATACTTGCGGTATAAGTGATATAGCTTCAAAAGCAGGAGGAACAAACGAGGTAGCTTCAAATTCCATGCGAAACAAATGATTTAGCTTCAAATCAATGCGAAGTAGAAGGCTTAGCTTCAAATCCATGCGAAACAAATAGTTTGGCTTAAAATACTTGTGATATACATGAATCAGCTTCAACTGCATGAGAAACAAACGAGTTAGCTTCAAATCCATGCGACACACGATTTAGCTTCAAATCAATGCGAAGTAGAAGACTTAGCTTCAAATCCATGCAAAACACATGATTAAGCTTCAAATCCATGGGCAACACATAATTTAGGTTCATTGTCATGGTAAACACAAGATTTAGCTTCACATACATGCGAAACAAATGGTTTAGCTTCAAATACTTGTCATATACATGATCTAGTTTCAACTGCATGCGAAACAAACGAGTTAGCTTCAAAATCCACGCGATACACATGATTTAGCTACAAATACTTGCGAACACATAATTTAGCTGCAAATCAATGCGATGTAGAAGGTTTAGCTTCAAATCCATGCGATACAAATGGTTTAGCTTCAAATACTTGCGATATAAATGATACAGCTTCAAATACAGGAGAAACAAGCGAGTTAGCTTCAAATCCATGCAAAATACACGATTTAGCTTCAATTCAACGCCAAGTAGAAGGCTTAGCTTCAAATCCATGCGAATCAATTGTTTAGCTGCAAATACTTGTGATATACATGATTTAGTTTCATCTGCATGCGAAACAAACGAGTTACCTTCAAATCCACGCGAAACACATGAGTTAGCTTCAAATCAATGCGATGTAGAAGGTTTTAGCTTCAAATCCATGCGACACATATGATTTAGCTTCAAATACTTACGATATAAGTGATATAGCTTCAAAAGCAGGAGGAACAAACCAGGTAGCTTCAGTTCTATGCGAAACAAATGATTTAGCTTCAAATCAATGCGAAGTAGAAGGCTTAGCTTCAAATCCATGCGAAACAAATGATTTAGGTACAAATACTTGTTATATACATTATTTAGCTACAACTGCATGCGAAACAAACGAGTTAGCTTCAGATCCATGCGAAACACATGATTTAGTTGCAAATCAATGCGATGTAGAGGGTTTAGCTTCAAATCCATGCGAAACAAATGATTTTGCGTCACACACTTGGGATATAGGTGTTATAGCTTCAACTGCATGCGAAACAAACGAGTTACCTTCAAATCCACGCGAAACACATAATTAGCTTCAAAACCATGCGAAACACATGATTTAGCTTCAAATCCATGGGATGTAGAAGGTTTAGCTTCAAATCCATGCGAAACACATTATTTAACTTCAAATCAGTGCGAAGTGAAAGGCTTAGCTTGAAATCCATGCGAATCTAATGGTTCGGCTTCAAATTCTTTCGAAATGCATGATTTTAGCTTCAACTGCATGCGAAACAACGGGTTACCTTCAATCCAACGCGAAACACATAATTTAACTGCAAATCAATGCGAAGTAGCAGGTTTAGCTTCAAATCCATGCGAAACAAATGCTTTAACTTCAAATACTTGCGATATAAATGATACAGCGTCAAATACAGGAGAAACAAACGAGTTAGCTTCAAATCCATGCAAAACACACGATTTAGCTTCAATTCAATGCCAAGTAGAAGGTTTGATTCAAATCCATGCGAAACAAATGGTTTAGCTTCAAATACTTGCGATATGAATGATACAGCTTCAAATACAGGAGAAACAAACGAGTTAGCTTCAATCCATGCAAAATACACGATTTAGTTTCAATTCAATGCCAAGTAGAAGGCTTAGCTTCAAATCCATGCCAAACACATGATTTAGCTTCAATTCAATGCCAAGTAGAAGGCTTAGCTTCAAATCCATGCGAAACAAATGGTTTAGCTTCAAATACTTGCGATATAAGTGATATAGTTTCAAATGCAGGCGAAACGAACGAGTTAGCTGCAAATCGATGCGAAACACATGATTCAGCTGCAAATCAATGCGATGTAGACGGATTAGCTTCAAATCCATGCCAAACACATGATTTAGCTTCAAATCCATGGGATGTCGAAGGTTTAGCTTCAAATCCATGCGAATCACATTATTTAGGTTCAAATCAGTGCGAAATAGAAGGCTAAGGTTCAAAGCCATGCGATTCAAATGGTTTATCTTCAAATACTTGTGAAAGACATGATTTAGCTTCAACTGCATTCGAAACAAACGAGTTAGCTCCAAATCCACGCGAAACACATGATTTAACTTCAAATCAGTGCGAAGTAGAAGGCTTAGCTTCAAATCCATGCGAAACAAATGTTTTAGCTTCAAATACTTGCGATATAAATGATACAGCGTCAAATACAGGAGAAACAAACGAGTTAGCTTCAAATCCATGCAAAACACACGATTTAGCTTCAATTCAATGCCAAGTAGAAGGCTTTGCTTCAAATCCATGCAAAACAGATGGTTTAGCTTCAAATACTTGCGATATAAATGATACAGCTTCAAATACAGGAGAAACAAACGAGTTAGCTTCAAATCCATGCAAAACACACGATTTAGCTTCAATTCAATGCCATGTAGAAGCCTTAGGTTCAAATCCATGCGAAACAAATGGTTTATCTTCAAATACTTGTGAAAGACATGATTTAGCTTCAACTGCATTCGAAACAAACGAGTTAGCTCCAAATCCACGCGAAACACATGATTTAACTTCAAATCAGTGCGAAGTAGAAGGCTTAGCTTCAAATCCATGCGAAACAAATGTTTTAGCTTCAAATACTTGCGATATAAATGATACAGCGTCAAATACAGGAGAAACAAACGAGTTAGCTTCAAATCCATGCAAAACACACGATTTAGCTTCAATTCAATGCCAAGTAGAAGGCTTTGCTTCAAATCCATGCAAAACAGATGGTTTAGCTTCAAATACTTGCGATATAAATGATACAGCTTCAAATACAGGAGAAACAAACGAGTTAGCTTCAAATCCATGCAAAACACACGATTTAGCTTCAATTCAATGCCATGTAGAAGCCTTAGGTTCAAATCCATGCGAAACAAATGGTTTAGCTTCAAATACTTGCGATATAAATGATACAGCTTCAAATACAGGAGAAACAAGCGAGTTAGCTTCAAATCCATGCAAAATACACGATTTAGCTACAATTCAATGCCAAGTAGAAGGCTTAGCTTCAAATCCATGCGAATCACATTATTTTGGTGCAAATCAGTGCGAAGTAGATGGCTCAGGTTCAAAGCCATGCGATTCAAATCGATCATCTCCAAATACTTGTGAAAGACATGATTTATCTTCAACTGCATGCGAAACAAACGAGTTACCTTCAAATCCTCGCGAAACACATGATTTAGCTTCAAATCAATGTGATGTAGAAGGCTTAGCATCAAATCCATGCCAAGCACATGATTTAGCTTCAAATCCATGGGATGTAGAAGGTTTAGCTTCAAATCCATGAGAAACAAATGATTTAGCTTCAGATACTTGCGATATAAATGATATAGATTCAACTGCATGCGAAAAAAACGATTCAGATTCAAATCCAAGGGAAACACATGATTTAACTTCAAATCAATGCGAAGTAAAAGGGTTAGCTTCAAACCCATGCGAAACGAATGATTTAGCAACAAATACTTGCGAATATAAGTGATATAGCTTCAAATGCTGGCGAAACAAACGAGTTAGCTTCAGATCCATGCGAAATACATGATTTAGATTCAAATCAATTCGAAGTAGAAGGCTTTGCTTCAAATCCAAGCGAGACACATGATTTAGCTTCAAATCAGTGCGAAGTAGAAGGCTCAGCTTCAAATCGATGCGAATCTAATGGTTCGGCTTCAAATTCTTGTGAAATACATGATTTAGCTTCAACTGCATGTGAATCAAACGTGTTAGCTTCAAATCCAAGCGAAACAGATGATTTAGCTTCAAATCAATGGAAAGTAGAAGCCGTAGCTTCAAATCCATGCGGAACAAATGGTTATGCTTCAAAAACTTGTGATTTAAGTGATATAGATTCAACTGCAGGCGAAACAAAAGAGATAGCTTCAAATCCATGCAAAACAAATGATTAAGCTTCAAAACAGTACGAAGTAGAAGGCGTAGCTTCAAATCCATGCGAAACAAATGGTTTAGCTACAAATACTTGTGATATACATTATTTAGCTACAACTGCATGCAAACAAACGTGTTTGCATCAAATCCATTCGAAACACACGATTTAGCTTCAAATCAATGCGATGTAGATGGTTTAGCTTCAGATCCAAGCGAAACACATGATTTAGCATCAAATACTTGCCATATAAGTTAAACAGATTCAAATACAGGCGAAACGAACGAGTTAGCTTCAAATCCATGCGAAACACATGATTCAGCTGCAAATAAATGCGATGTAGTAGTTATAGCTTCAAATCCATGCCAAACACATGATTTAGCTTCAAATCCACGGGATGTAGAAGTTTTAGCTTCAAATCCATGCGAAACACATGATTTAGCTTCAAATACTTGCGATATAAGTTAAATAGATTCAAATACAGGCGAAACGAACGAGTTAGCTTCAAATCCATGCGAAAGACATGATTCAGCTGCAAATAAATGCGATGTAGAAGGTTTAGCTTCAAATCCATGCGAAACACACGATTTAGCTTCAAATCCACGGGATGTAGAAGGTTTAGCTTCAAATCCATGCGAAACACATGATTTAGCTGCAAATCAGTGCGAAGTAGTAGGCTCATGTTTAAATCAATGCGATTCAAATGGTTCATCTTCAAATACTTGTGAAAGACATGATTTAGCTTCAACTGCATGCGAAACAAACGAGTTAGCTTCAAATCCATGCGAAACACATGATTTAGATTCTAATCAATGCGATGTAGAAGCTTTAGCTTCAAATCCGTGCGAAACACGTGATTTAGCTTCTAATTAATGCGAAGTAGAAGGCTTAGCTTCAAATCCATGCGGTACAAATGGTTTAGCTTCAAGTACTTGTGATATACGTTATTTAGATTTAACTGCATGCACAACGAACGAGTTAGCTTCAAATCCATGCGAAACACATGATTTAGCTGCAACTCAATGCGATGTACAAGGTTTAGTTTCAAATCCATGCGATGTAGAAGGTTTAGCTTCAAATCCATGCGAAACAAATGATTTAGCTTCAAATCAATGCGAAGTAGAAGGCTTAGCTTCAAATCCATTCGAAACAAATGGTTTAGCTACAAATACTTGTGATATACATTATTTAGCTACAACTGCATGCGAAACAAACGAGTTTGCTTCAAATCTATGCGAAACAAATGGATAAGCTAAAAATGCTTGTGATATACATAATTTAGCTACAACTGCATGCGAAACAAACGAGTTAGGTTCAAATCCATGCGAAACACATGATTCAGCAGCAAATCAATGCGATGTAGAAGGATTAGCTTCAAATCCATGCCAAACACATGATTTAGCTTCATATCCATGGGATGTAGAAGGTTTAGCTTCAAATCCATGGGATACACAAGATTTTTCTTAAAATCAATGCGATGTAGTAGGTTCAGCTTCAAACCCATGCGACACATATGATTTAGCTTCAAATACTTGCGATATAAGTGATATAGCTTCAAAAGCAGGAGGAACAAACGAGGTAGCTTCAATTCCATGCGAAACACATTACTTAGCTTCAAATCAATGCGAAGTAGAAGGTTTAGCTTCAAATCCAAGCGAAACAAATGATTTAGCTTCAAATCAATGCGAAGAAGAAGGCTTAGCTTCAAATCCATGCGAAACAAATGGTTTAGCTACAAATACTTGTGATATACATTATTTAGCTACAACTGGATGCGAAACAAGCTAGTTACCTTCAACTCCATGCGAAACAAATGATTTAACTTCAAATCAATGCGAAGTAGAAGGCTTAGCTTCAAATCCATGCGAAACATGTGGTTTAGCTTCAAATCCATGCGAAACATGTGGTTTAGCTACAAATACTTGTGATATAAATTATTTAGCTACAACTGCATGCGAAACAAACGAGTTAGCTTCAAGTCCATGCGAAACACATGATTTAGCATCAGATACTTGTTATATAAGTGATATAGCTCCTAATGTAGGGGAAACAAACGAGTTAGCTTCAAAGCCATGCAAAACACATTATTAAGCTGCAAATCAGTGCGATGTAGAAGGTTTAGCTTCAAATCCATGCGAAAAAAATGATTTAGCTTCAGATACTTGCGATAGAAATGGTATAGCTTCAAATGCAAGAGGAACGAACGAGATAGCTTCAAATCCATGCGAAACACACGATTTATCTTCAAATCAATGAGAAGTAGAAGGCTTTTTTTCAAATACATGAGAAACAATTGATTTAGATTCAGATACTTGCGATATAAGTGATATAGCTTCAAATGCAGGGGGAACAAACAAGTTAGCTTCAAATCCATGCGAAACACATGATTTAGCTTCAAATCAATACGATGTAGAAGGTTTAGCTTCAAATCCATGCGAAACAAACGAGTTAGCTTCAAATCCATGCGAAACACATGATTTAGATGCAAAAGAATGCGAATTAGAAGGATTAGCTTCAAATCCATGCGAAACGAATGATTTAGATTCAAATACTTGCAGTATAAATGGTAGAGCTTCAAATGCAGGCTAAAGAAGCGAGTTATCTTCGAGTCCAAGCGAATAACATGATTTAGCTTCAAATCCATGCGAAACGAATTATTTAGCAACAAATACTTGCGAATATTCTTCAAATCCATGCGAAACACGTGATTTAGCTTCTAATTAATGCGAAGTAGAAGGCTTAGCTTCAAATCCACGCGATACAAATGGTTTAGCTTCAAGTACTTGTGATATACGTTATTTAGATTTAACTGCATGCACAACGAACGAGTTAGCTTCAAATCCATGCGAAACACATGATTTAGCTGCAACTCAATGCGATGTACAAGGTTTAGTTTCAAATCCATGCGATGTGGAAGGTTTAGCTTCAAATCCATGCGAAACAAATGATTTAGCTTCAAATCAATGCGAAGTAGAAGGCTTAGCTTCAAATCCATTCGAAACAAATGGTTTAGCTACAAATACTTGTGATATACATTATTTAGCTACAACTGCATGCGAAACAAACGAGTTAGCTTCAAATCCATGCGAAACAAATGGATAAGCTAAAAATGCTTGTGATATACATAATTTAGCTACAACTGCATGCGAAACAAACGAGTTAGGTTCAAATCCATGCGAAACACATGATTCAGCAGCAAATCAATGCGATGTAGAAGGATTAGCTTCAAATCCATGCCAAACACATGATTTAGCTTCATATCCATGGGATGTAGAAGGTTTAGCTTCAAATCCATGGGATACACAAGATTTTTCTTAAAATCAATGCGATGTAGTAGGTTCAGCTTCAAACCCATGCGACACATATGATTTAGCTTCAAATACTTGCGATATAAGTGATATAGCTTCAAAAGCAGGAGGAACAAACGAGGTAGCTTCAATTCCATGCGAAACACATTACTTAGCTTCAAATCAATGCGAAGTAGAAGGTTTAGCTTCAAATCCAAGCGAAACAAATGATTTAGCTTCAAATCAATGCGAAGTAGAAGGCTTAGCTTCAAATCCATGCGAAACAAATGGTTTAGCTACAAATACTTGTGATATACATTATTTAGCTACAACTGCATGCGAAACAAGCGAGTTACCTTCAACTCCATGCGAAACAAATGATTTAACTTCAAATCAATGCGAAGTAGAAGGCTTAGCTTCAAATCCATGCGAAACATGTGGTTTAGCTTCAAATCCATGCGAAACATGTGGTTTAGCTACAAATACTTGTGATATAAATTATTTAGCTACAACTGCATGCGAAACAAACGAGTTAGCTTCAAGTCCATGCGAAACACATGATTTAGCTGGAAATCAATGCGATGTGGAAGGTTTAGCTCCAAATCCATGCGAAACAAATGATTTAGCATCAGATACTTGTTATATAAGTGATATAGCTCCTAATGTAGGGGAAACAAACGAGTTAGCTTCAAAGCCATGCAAAACACATTATTAAGCTGCAAATCAGTGCGATGTAGAAGGTTTAGCTTCAAATCCATGCGAAAAAATTGATTTAGCTTCAGATACTTGCGATATAAATGGTATAGCTTCAAATGCAAGAGGAACGAACGAGATAGCTTCAAATCCATGCGAAACACATGATTTATCTTCAAATCAATGAGAAGTAGAAGGCTTTTTTTCAAATACATGAGAAACAATTGATTTAGATTCAGATACTTGCGATATAAGTGATATAGCTTCAAATGCAGGGGAAACAAACGAGTTAGCTTCAAATCCATGCGACACACGATTTAGCTTCAAATCAATGCGAAGTAGAAGACTTAGCTTCAAATCCATGCAAAACACATGATTAAGCTTCAAATCCATGGGCAACACATAATTTAGGTTCATTGTCATGGTAAACACAAGATTTAGCTTCACATACATGCGAAACAAATGGTTTAGCTTCAAATACTTGTCATATACATGATCTAGTTTCAACTGCATGCGAAACAAACGAGTTAGCTTCAAAATCCACGCGATACACATGATTTAGCTACAAATACTTGCGAAACACATAATTTAGCTGCAAATCAATGCGATGTAGAAGGTTTAGCTTCAAATCCATGCCAAACACATGATTTAGCTTCAAATCCATGGGATGTAGAAGGTTTAGCTTCAAATCCATGAGAAACAAATGATTTAGCTTCAGATACTTGCGATATAAATGATATAGATTCAACTGCATGCGAAAAAAACGATTCAGATTCAAATCCAAGGGAAACAGATGATTTAGCTTCAAATCAATGGAAAGTAGAAGGCGTAGCTTCAAATCCATGCGGAACAAATGGTTATGCTTCAAAAACTTGTGATGTAAGTGATATAGATTCAACTGGAGGCGAAACAAACGAGATAGCTTCAAATCCATGCAAAACACATATGATTTAACTTCAAATACTTGCGGTATAAGTGATATAGCTTCAAAAGCAGGAGGAACAAACGAGGTAGCTTCAATTCCATGCGAAACAAATGATTTAGCTTCAAATCAATGCGAAGTAGAAGGCTTAGCTTCAAATCCATGTAAAACAAATGGTTTAGCTACAAATACTTGTGATATACATTATTTAGCTACAACTGCATGCGAAACAAGCGAGTTAGCTTCATATCCATGCGATACACAAGATTTTGCTTCAAATCAATGCGATGTAGTAGGTTCAGCTTCTAATCCATGCGACACATATGATTTATCTTCAAATACTTGCGATATACGTGATATAGCTTCAAATGCAGGAGGAACAAGCGATGCAGCTTCAATTCCATGCGAAACACATTATTTAGCTGCAAATCAGTGCGAAGTAGTAGGCTCATTTTCGAATCAATGCGATTCAAATGGTTCATCTTCAAATACTTGTGAAAGACATGATTTAGCTTCAACTGCATGCGAAACAAACGAGTTAGCTTCAAATCCATGCGAAACACATGATTTAGCTTCAAATCAATGCAATGTAGAAGGTTCATCTTCAAATCCATGCAAAACACGTGATTTAGCTTCCTATTAATGCGAAGTAGAAGGCTTAGCTTAAAATCTATGCGAAACAAATGGTTTAGCTTCAAATACTTGCGATATAAATGATACAGCTTCAAATACAGGAGAAACAAGCGAGTTAGCTTCAAATCCATGCAAAATACACGATTTAGCTTCAATTCAACGCCAAGTAGAAGGCTTAGCTTCAAATCCATGCGAATCAATTGTTTAGCTGCAAATACTTGTGATATACATGATTTAGTTTCATCTGCATGCGAAACAAACGAGTTACCTTCAAATCCACGCGAAACACATGAGTTAGCTTCAAATCAATGCGATGTAGAAGGTTTAGCTTCAAATCCATGCGACACATATGATTTAGCTTCAAATACTTACGATATAAGTGATATAGCTTCAAAAGCAGGAGGAACAAACCAGGTAGCTTCAGTTCTATGCGAAACAAATGATTTAGCTTCAAATCAATGCGAAGTAGAAGGCTTAGCTTCAAATCCATGCGAAACAAATGATTTAGGTACAAATACTTGTTATATACATTATTTAGCTACAACTGCATGCGAAACAAACGAGTTAGCTTCAGATCCATGCGAAACACATGATTTAGTTGCAAATCAATGCGATGTAGAGGGTTTAGCTTCAAATCCATGCGAAACAAATGATTTTGCGTCACACACTTGGGATATAGGTGTTATAGCTTCAACTGCATGCGAAACAAACGAGTTACCTTCAAATCCACGCGAAACACATAATTTAGCTTCAAAACCATGCGAAACACATGATTTAGCTTCAAATCCATGGGATGTAGAAGGTTTAGCTTCAAATCCATGCGAAACACATTATTTAACTTCAAATCAGTGCGAAGTGAAAGGCTTAGCTTGAAATCCATGCGAATCTAATGGTTCGGCTTCAAATTCTTTCGAAATGCATGATTTAGCTTCAACTGCATGCGAAACAACGGGTTACCTTCAATCCAACGCGAAACACATAATTTAACTGCAAATCAATGCGAAGTAGCAGGTTTAGCTTCAAATCCATGCGAAACAAATGCTTTAACTTCAAATACTTGCGATATAAATGATACAGCGTCAAATACAGGAGAAACAAACGAGTTAGCTTCAAATCCATGCAAAACACACGATTTAGCTTCAATTCAATGCCAAGTAGAAGGTTTTGATTCAAATCCATGCGAAACAAATGGTTTAGCTTCAAATACTTGCGATATGAATGATACAGCTTCAAATACAGGAGAAACAAACGAGTTAGCTTCAAATCCATGCAAAACACACGATTTAGTTTCAATTCAATGCCAAGTAGAAGGCTTAGCTTCAAATCCATGCCAAACACATGATTTAGCTTCAATTCAATGCCAAGTAGAAGGCTTAGCTTCAAATCCATGCGAAACAAATGGTTTAGCTTCAAATACTTGCGATATAAGTGATATAGTTTCAAATGCAGGCGAAACGAACGAGTTAGCTGCAAATCGATGCGAAACACATGATTCAGCTGCAAATCAATGCGATGTAGACGGATTAGCTTCAAATCCATGCCAAACACATGATTTAGCTTCAAATCCATGGGATGTCGAAGGTTTAGCTTCAAATCCATGCGAATCACATTATTTAGGTTCAAATCAGTGCGAAATAGAAGGCTAAGGTTCAAAGCCATGCGATTCAAATGGTTTATCTTCAAATACTTGTGAAAGACATGATTTAGCTTCAACTGCATTCGAAACAAACGAGTTAGCTCCAAATCCACGCGAAACACATGATTTAACTTCAAATCAGTGCGAAGTAGAAGGCTTAGCTTCAAATCCATGCGAAACAAATGTTTTAGCTTCAAATACTTGCGATATAAATGATACAGCGTCAAATACAGGAGAAACAAACGAGTTAGCTTCAAATCCATGCAAAACACACGATTTAGCTTCAATTCAATGCCAAGTAGAAGGCTTTGCTTCAAATCCATGCAAAACAGATGGTTTAGCTTCAAATACTTGCGATATAAATGATACAGCTTCAAATACAGGAGAAACAAACGAGTTAGCTTCAAATCCATGCAAAACACACGATTTAGCTTCAATTCAATGCCATGTAGAAGCCTTAGGTTCAAATCCATGCGAAACAAATGGTTTAGCTTCAAATACTTGCGATATAAATGATACAGCTTCAAATACAGGAGAAACAAGCGAGTTAGCTTCAAATCCATGCAAAATACACGATTTAGCTACAATTCAATGCCAAGTAGAAGGCTTAGCTTCAAATCCATGCGAATCACATTATTTTGGTGCAAATCAGTGCGAAGTAGATGGCTCAGGTTCAAAGCCATGCGATTCAAATCGATCATCTCCAAATACTTGTGAAAGACATGATTTATCTTCAACTGCATGCGAAACAAACGAGTTACCTTCAAATCCTCGCGAAACACATGATTTAGCTTCAAATCAATGTGATGTAGAAGGCTTAGCATCAAATCCATGCCAAGCACATGATTTAGCTTCAAATCCATGGGATGTAGAAGGTTTAGCTTCAAATCCATGAGAAACAAATGATTTAGCTTCAGATACTTGCGATATAAATGATATAGATTCAACTGCATGCGAAAAAAACGATTCAGATTCAAATCCAAGGGAAACACATGATTTAACTTCAAATCAATGCGAAGTAAAAGGGTTAGCTTCAAACCCATGCGAAACGAATGATTTAGCAACAAATACTTGCGAATATAAGTGATATAGCTTCAAATGCTGGCGAAACAAACGAGTTAGCTTCAGATCCATGCGAAATACATGATTTAGATTCAAATCAATTCGAAGTAGAAGGCTTTGCTTCAAATCCAAGCGAGACACATGATTTAGCTTCAAATCAGTGCGAAGTAGAAGGCTCAGCTTCAAATCGATGCGAATCTAATGGTTCGGCTTCAAATTCTTGTGAAATACATGATTTAGCTTCAACTGCATGTGAATCAAACGTGTTAGCTTCAAATCCAAGCGAAACAGATGATTTAGCTTCAAATCAATGGAAAGTAGAAGCCGTAGCTTCAAATCCATGCGGAACAAATGGTTATGCTTCAAAAACTTGTGATTTAAGTGATATAGATTCAACTGCAGGCGAAACAAAAGAGATAGCTTCAAATCCATGCAAAACAAATGATTAAGCTTCAAAACAGTACGAAGTAGAAGGCGTAGCTTCAAATCCATGCGAAACAAATGGTTTAGCTACAAATACTTGTGATATACATTATTTAGCTACAACTGCATGCAAACAAACGTGTTTGCATCAAATCCATTCGAAACACACGATTTAGCTTCAAATCAATGCGATGTAGATGGTTTAGCTTCAGATCCAAGCGAAACACATGATTTAGCATCAAATACTTGCCATATAAGTTAAACAGATTCAAATACAGGCGAAACGAACGAGTTAGCTTCAAATCCATGCGAAACACATGATTCAGCTGCAAATAAATGCGATGTAGAAGTTATAGCTTCAAATCCATGCCAAACACATGATTTAGCTTCAAATCCACGGGATGTAGAAGTTTTAGCTTCAAATCCATGCGAAACACATGATTTAGCTTCAAATACTTGCGATATAAGTTAAATAGATTCAAATACAGGCGAAACGAACGAGTTAGCTTCAAATCCATGCGAAAGACATGATTCAGCTGCAAATAAATGCGATGTAGAAGGTTTAGCTTCAAATCCATGCGAAACACACGATTTAGCTTCAAATCCACGGGATGTAGAAGGTTTAGCTTCAAATCCATGCGAAACACATGATTTAGCTGCAAATCAGTGCGAAGTAGTAGGCTCATGTTTAAATCAATGCGATTCAAATGGTTCATCTTCAAATACTTGTGAAAGACATGATTTAGCTTCAACTGCATGCGAAACAAACGAGTTAGCTTCAAATCCATGCGAAACACATGATTTAGATTCTAATCAATGCGATGTAGAAGCTTTAGCTTCAAATCCGTGCGAAACACGTGATTTAGCTTCTAATTAATGCGAAGTAGAAGGCTTAGCTTCAAATCCATGCGATACAAATGGTTTAGCTTCAAGTACTTGTGATATACGTTATTTAGATTTAACTGCATGCACAACGAACGAGTTAGCTTCAAATCCATGCGAAACACATGATTTAGCTGCAACTCAATGCGATGTACAAGGTTTAGTTTCAAATCCATGCGATGTAGAAGGTTTAGCTTCAAATCCATGCGAAACAAATGATTTAGCTTCAAATCAATGCGAAGTAGAAGGCTTAGCTTCAAATCCATTCGAAACAAATGGTTTAGCTACAAATACTTGTGATATACATTATTTAGCTACAACTGCATGCGAAACAAACGAGTTTGCTTCAAATCTATGCGAAACAAATGGATAAGCTAAAAATGCTTGTGATATACATAATTTAGCTACAACTGCATGCGAAACAAACGAGTTAGGTTCAAATCCATGCGAAACACATGATTCAGCAGCAAATCAATGCGATGTAGAAGGATTAGCTTCAAATCCATGCCAAACACATGATTTAGCTTCATATCCATGGGATGTAGAAGGTTTAGCTTCAAATCCATGGGATACACAAGATTTTTCTTAAAATCAATGCGATGTAGTAGGTTCAGCTTCAAACCCATGCGACACATATGATTTAGCTTCAAATACTTGCGATATAAGTGATATAGCTTCAAAAGCAGGAGGAACAAACGAGGTAGCTTCAATTCCATGCGAAACACATTACTTAGCTTCAAATCAATGCGAAGTAGAAGGTTTAGCTTCAAATCCAAGCGAAACAAATGATTTAGCTTCAAATCAATGCGAAGAAGAAGGCTTAGCTTCAAATCCATGCGAAACAAATGGTTTAGCTACAAATACTTGTGATATACATTATTTAGCTACAACTGGATGCGAAACAAGCTAGTTACCTTCAACTCCATGCGAAACAAATGATTTAACTTCAAATCAATGCGAAGTAGAAGGCTTAGCTTCAAATCCATGCGAAACATGTGGTTTAGCTTCAAATCCATGCGAAACATGTGGTTTAGCTACAAATACTTGTGATATAAATTATTTAGCTACAACTGCATGCGAAACAAACGAGTTAGCTTCAAGTCCATGCGAAACACATGATTTAGCATCAGATACTTGTTATATAAGTGATATAGCTCCTAATGTAGGGGAAACAAACGAGTTAGCTTCAAAGCCATGCAAAACACATTATTAAGCTGCAAATCAGTGCGATGTAGAAGGTTTAGCTTCAAATCCATGCGAAAAAAATGATTTAGCTTCAGATACTTGCGATAGAAATGGTATAGCTTCAAATGCAAGAGGAACGAACGAGATAGCTTCAAATCCATGCGAAACACACGATTTATCTTCAAATCAATGAGAAGTAGAAGGCTTTTTTTCAAATACATGAGAAACAATTGATTTAGATTCAGATACTTGCGATATAAGTGATATAGCTTCAAATGCAGGGGGAACAAACAAGTTAGCTTCAAATCCATGCGAAACACATGATTTAGCTTCAAATCAATACGATGTAGAAGGTTTAGCTTCAAATCCATGCGAAACAAACGAGTTAGCTTCAAATCCATGCGAAACACATGATTTAGATGCAAAAGAATGCGAATTAGAAGGATTAGCTTCAAATCCATGCGAAACGAATGATTTAGATTCAAATACTTGCAGTATAAATGGTAGAGCTTCAAATGCAGGCTAAAGAAGCGAGTTATCTTCGAGTCCAAGCGAATAACATGATTTAGCTTCAAATCCATGCGAAACGAATTATTTAGCAACAAATACTTGCGAATATTCTTCAAATCCATGCGAAACACGTGATTTAGCTTCTAATTAATGCGAAGTAGAAGGCTTAGCTTCAAATCCATGCGATACAAATGGTTTAGCTTCAAGTACTTGTGATATACGTTATTTAGATTTAACTGCATGCACAACGAACGAGTTAGCTTCAAATCCATGCGAAACACATGATTTAGCTGCAACTCAATGCGATGTACAAGGTTTAGTTTCAAATCCATGCGATGTGGAAGGTTTAGCTTCAAATCCATGCGAAACAAATGATTTAGCTTCAAATCAATGCGAAGTAGAAGGCTTAGCTTCAAATCCATTCGAAACAAATGGTTTAGCTACAAATACTTGTGATATACATTATTTAGCTACAACTGCATGCGAAACAAACGAGTTAGCTTCAAATCCATGCGAAACAAATGGATAAGCTAAAAATGCTTGTGATATACATAATTTAGCTACAACTGCATGCGAAACAAACGAGTTAGGTTCAAATCCATGCGAAACACATGATTCAGCAGCAAATCAATGCGATGTAGAAGGATTAGCTTCAAATCCATGCCAAACACATGATTTAGCTTCATATCCATGGGATGTAGAAGGTTTAGCTTCAAATCCATGGGATACACAAGATTTTTCTTAAAATCAATGCGATGTAGTAGGTTCAGCTTCAAACCCATGCGACACATATGATTTAGCTTCAAATACTTGCGATATAAGTGATATAGCTTCAAAAGCAGGAGGAACAAACGAGGTAGCTTCAATTCCATGCGAAACACATTACTTAGCTTCAAATCAATGCGAAGTAGAAGGTTTAGCTTCAAATCCAACCGAAACAAATGATTTAGCTTCAAATCAATGCGAAGTAGAAGGCTTAGCTTCAAATCCATGCGAAACAAATGGTTTAGCTACAAATACTTGTGATATACATTATTTAGCTACAACTGCATGCGAAACAAGCGAGTTACCTTCAACTCCATGCGAAACAAATGATTTAACTTCAAATCAATGCGAAGTAGAAGGCTTAGCTTCAAATCCATGCGAAACATGTGGTTTAGCTTCAAATCCATGCGAAACATGTGGTTTAGCTACAAATACTTGTGATATAAATTATTTAGCTACAACTGCATGCGAAACAAACGAGTTAGCTTCAAGTCCATGCGAAACACATGATTTAGCTGGAAATCAATGCGATGTGGAAGGTTTAGCTCCAAATCCATGCGAAACAAATGATTTAGCATCAGATACTTGTTATATAAGTGATATAGCTCCTAATGTAGGGGAAACAAACGAGTTAGCTTCAAAGCCATGCAAAACACATTATTAAGCTGCAAATCAGTGCGATGTAGAAGGTTTAGCTTCAAATCCATGCGAAAAAAATGATTTAGCTTCAGATACTTGCGATATAAATGGTATAGCTTCAAATGCAAGAGGAACGAACGAGATAGCTTCAAATCCATGCGAAACACATGATTTATCTTCAAATCAATGAGAAGTAGAAGGCTTTTTTTCAAATACATGAGAAACAATTGATTTAGATTCAGATACTTGCGATATAAGTGATATAGCTTCAAATGCAGGGGAAACAAACAAGTTAGCTTCAAATCCATGCGAAACACATGATTTAGCTTCAAATCAATACGATGTAGAAGGTTTAGCTTCAAATCCATGCGAAACAAACGAGTTAGCTTCAAATCCATGCGAAACACATGATTTAGATGCAAAAGAATGCGAATTAGAAGGATTAGCTTCAAATCCATGCGAAACGAATGATTTAGATTCAAATACTTGCGATATTAGTGATATAGCTTCAAATACAGTCGCAACGAACGAGTTAGCTTCAAATCCATGCGAAACACATGATTCATTTGCAAATCAATGCGATGAAGAAGGTTCAGCTTCAAGTCCATGCAAAACACGTGATTTAGCTACAAATACTTGTGATATACATTATTTAGCTACAACTGCATGCGAAACAAACGAGTTAGCTTCAAGTCCATGCGAAACACATGATTTAGCTGGAAATCAATGCGATGTGGAAGGTTTAGCTCCAAATCCATGCCAAACACATGATTTAGCTTCATATCCAAGGGATGTAGAAGGTTTAGCTTCAAATCCATGCGAAACATATTATTGAGGTGCAAATCAGTGCGAAGTAGAAGGCTCAGGTTCAAAGCCATGCGATTCAAATGGTTCATCTTCAAATACTTGTAAAAGACATGATTTAGCTTCAACTGCATGCGAAACAAACGAGTTACCTTCAAATCCATGCGAAACACACGATTAAGCTGCAAATCAATGCGATAAAGAAGGTTTAGCTTCAAATCCATGCGATACACAAGATTTAGCCTCAAATCAATGCGATGTAGAAGGTTCATCTTCAAATCCATACAACACATATGATTTAGCTTCAAATACTTGCGATATAAGTGATATAGCTTCAAGAGCTGGAGGAACAAACGAGGTAGCTTCAATTCCATGTGAAACAAATGATTTAGCTTCAAATCAATGCGAAGTAGAAGGCTTAGCTTCAAATCCATGCGAAACAAATAGTTTGGCTTAAAATACTTGTGATATACATGAATCAGCTTCAACTGCATGAGAAACAAACGAGTTAGCTTCAAATCCATGCGACACACGATTTAGCTTCAAATCAATGCGAAGTAGAAGACTTAGCTTCAAATCCATGCAAAACACATGATTAAGCTTCAAATCCATGGGCAACACATAATTTAGGTTCATTGTCATGGTAAACACATGATTTAGCTTCACATACATGCGAAACAAATGGTTTAGCTTCAAATACTTGTGATATACATTATTTAACTTCAACTGCATGCGAAACAAACGAGTTACCTTCAAATCCACGCGTAACACATGATTTAGCTTCAAATCAATGCGATGTAGAAGGCTTAGCTTCAAATCCATGCAAAACTCGTGATTTAGGATCCAATCAATGCGAAGTAGAAGGCTTAGCTTCAAATCCATGCCAAGAACATGATTTAGCTTCAAATCCATGGGATGTAGAAGGTTTAGCTTAAAATCCATGCGAAACACATTATTTAGGTGCAAATCAGTGCGAAATAGAAGGCTCAGGTTCAAAGCCATGCGATTCAAATGGTTCATCTTCAAATACTTTTGAAAGACATGATTTAGCTTCAACTGCATGCGAAACAAACGAGTTACCATCAAATCCACGCGAAACAAATGATTTAGCTTCAAATCAATGCGATGTAGAAGGCTTAGCTTCAAATCCATGCAAAACACGTGATTTAGGATCCAATCAATGCGAAGTAGAAGGCTTAGCTTCAAATCCATGCCAAGAACATGATTTAGCTACAAATCCATGGGATGTAGAAGGTTTAGCTTCAAATCCATGCGAAACACATTATTTAGGTGCAAATCAGTGCGAAATAGAAGGCTCAGGTTCAAAGCCATGCGATTCAAATGGTTCATCTTCAAATACTTGTGGAAGACATGATTTAGCTTCAACTGCATGCGAAACAAACGAGTTACCTTCAAATCCACGCGAAACAAATGATTTAGCTTCAAATCAATGCGATGTAGAAGGCTTAGCTTCAAATCCATGCAAAACACGTGATTTAGGATCCAATCAATGCGAAGTAGAAGGCTTAGCTTCAAATCCATGCGAAACAAATGGTTTAGCTACAAATACTTGTGATATACATTATTTAGCTACAACTGCATGCGAAACAAACGAGTTAGCTTCAAATCCATGCGAAACAAATGGATAAGCTAAAAATGATTGTGATATACATAATTTAGCTACAACTCCATGCGAAACAAACGAGTTAGGTTCAAATCCATGCGAAACACATGATTCAGCAGCAAATCAATGCGATGTAGAAGGATTAGCTTCAAATCCATGCCAAACACATGATTTAGCTTCATATCCATGGGATGTAGAAGGTTTAGCTTCAAATCCATGGGATACACAAGATTTTTCTTAAAATCAATGCGATGTAGTAGGTTCAGCTTCAAACCCATGCGACACATATGATTTAGCTTCAAATACTTGCGATATAAGTGATATAGCTTCAAAAGCAGGAGGAACAAACGAGGTAGCTTCAATTCCATGCGAAACACATTATTTAGCTTCAAATCAATGCGAAGTAGAAGGTTTAGCTTCAAATCCAAGCGAAACAAATGATTTAGCTTCAAATCAATGCGAAGTAGAAGGCTTAGCTTCAAATCCATGCGAAACAAATGGTTTAGCTACAAATACTTGTGATATACATTATTTAGCTACAACTGCATGCGAAACAAGCGAGTTACCTTCAAATCCATGCGAAACACACGATTTATCTTCACATCAATGCGATGTAGAAGGTTTAGCTTCAATTCCATGCGAAACAAATGATTGTGTTTCAAACACTTGGGATATAGGTGATATAGCTTCAACTGCATGCGAAACAAACGAGTCACCTTCAAATCCACGCGAAACACATGATTTAGCTTCAAATCAATTTCATGTAGAAAGTTTAGCTTCAACTCCATGCGAAACAAATGATTTAGCTTCAAATCAATGCGAAGTAGAAGGCTTAGCTTCAAATCCATGCGAAACATGTGGTTTAGCTTCAAATCCATGCGAAACATGTGGTTTAGCTACAAATACTTGTGATATAAATTATTTAGCTACAACTGCATGCGAAACAAACGAGTTAGCTTCAAGTCCATGCGAAACACATGATTTAGCTGGAAATCAATGCGATGTGGAAGGTTTAGCTCCAAATCCATGCGACACAAATGATTTAGCATCAGATACTTGTTATATAAGTGATATAGCTCCTAATGTAGGGGAAACAAACGAGTTAGCTTCAAAGCCATGCAAAACACATTATTAAGCTGCAAATCAGTGCGATGTAGAAGGTTTAGCTTCAAATCCATGCGAAAAAAATGATTTAGCTTCAGATACTTGCGATATAAATGGTATAGCTTCAAATGCAAGAGGAACGAACGAGATAGCTTCAAATCCATGCGAAACACATGATTTATCTTCAAATCAATGAGAAGTAGAAGGCTTTTTTTCAAATACATGAGAAACAATTGATTTAGATTCAGATACTTGCGATATAAGTGATATAGCTTCAAATGCAGGGGAAACAAACAAGTTAGCTTCAAATCCATGCGAAACACATGATTTAGCTTCAAATCAATACGATGTAGAAGGTTTAGCTTCAAATCCATGCGAAACAAACGAGTTAGCATCAAATCCATGCGAAACACATGATTTAGATGCAAAAGAATGCGAATTAGAAGTATTAGCTTCAAATCCATGCGAAACGAATGATTTAGATTCAAATACTTGCAGTATAAATGGTAGAGCTTCAAATGCAGGCTAAAGAAGCGAGTTATCTTCGAGTCCAAGCGAATAACATGATTTAGCTTCAAATCCATGCGATACTCAAGATTTTGCTTCAAATCAATTCGATGTAGAAGGTTCAGCTTCAAATCCATGCGACACATATGATTTAGCTCCAAATACTTGCGATATTAGTGTTATAGCTTCAAATACAGGCGAAACGAACGAGTTAGCTTCAAATCCATGCGAAACACATGATTCATTTGCAAATCAATGCGATGTAGAAGGTTCAGCTTCAAGTCCATGCAAAACACGTGATTTAGCTACAAATACTTGTGATATACATTATTTAGCTACAACTGCATGCGAAACAAACGAGTTAGCTTCAAGTCCATGCGAAACACATGATTTAGCTGGAAATCAATGCGATGTGGAAAGTTTAGCTCCAAATCCATGCCAAACACATGATTTAGCTTCATATCCAAGGGATGTAGAAGGTTTAGCTTCAAATCCATGCGAAACACATTATTGAGTTGCAAATCAGTGCGAAGTAGAAGGCTCAGGTTCAAAGCCATGCGATTCAAATGGTTCATCTTCAAATACTTGTAAAAGACATGATTTAGCTTCAACTGCATGCGAAACAAACGAGTTACCTTCAAATCCATGCGAAACACACGATTAAGCTGCAAATCAATGCGATAAAGAAGGTTTAGCTTCAAATCCATGCGATACACAAGATTTAGCCTCAAATCAATGCGATGTAGAAGGTTCATCTTCAATTCCATGCAACACATATGATTTAGCTTCAAATACTTGCGATATAAGTGATATCTTCAAGAGCTGGAGGAACAAACGAGGTAACTTCAATTCCATGTGAAACAAATGATTTAGCTTCAAATCAATGCGAAGTAGAAGGCTTAGCTTCAAATCCATGCGAAACAAATAGTTTGGCTTAAAATACTTGTGATATACATGAATCAGCTTCAACTGCATGAGAAACAAACGAGTTAGCTTCAAATCCATGCGACACACGATTTAGCTTCAAATCAATGCGAAGTAGAAGACTTAGCTTCAAATCCATGCAAAACACATGATTAAGCTTCAAATCCATGGGCAACACATAATTTAGGTTCATTGTCATGGTAAACACAAGATTTAGCTTCACATACATGCGAAACAAATGGTTTAGCTTCAAATACTTGTCATATACATGATCTAGTTTCAACTGCATGCGAAACAAACGAGTTAGCTTCAAAATCCACGCGATACACATGATTTAGCTACAAATACTTGCGATATAAGTGATGTAGATTCAACTGCAGGCGAAACAAACGAGTTAGCTTCAAATCCATGCGAAACACATAATTTAGCTGCAAATCAATGCGATGTAGAAGGTTTAGCTTCAAATCCATGCGATACACAAAACTTAGCTTCAAATCAATGCGATGTAGAAGGTTGAGCTTCAAATCCATGCGACACATATGATTTAGCTTCAAATACTTGCGATATAAGTGATATAGCTTCAAAAGTAGGAGGAACAAACGAGGTAGCTACAATTCCATGCGAAACAAATGATTCAGCTTCAAATCAATGCGAAGTAGAAGACTTAGCTTCAAATCCATGCAAAACACGTGATTTAGGATCCAATCAATGCGAAGTAGAAGGCTTACCTTCAACTCCATGCGGAACAAATGGTTATGCTTCAAATACTTGTGATATAAGTGATATATATTCAACTTCAGGCGAAACAAACGAGATAGCTTCAAATCCATGCAAAACACATGATTTAGCTTCAAATAGTTGCGATATAAGTGATATAGATTCAAATACAGGCGAAACGAACGAGTTAGCTTCAAATCCATGCGAAACACATGATTCATTTGCAAATCAATGCGATGTAGAAGGTTCAGCTTCAAATCCATGCAAAACACGTGATTTAGCTTCCAATTAATGCGAAGTAGAAGGCTTAGCTTCAAATCCATGCGAAACAAAATGGTTTAGCTACAAATACTTGTGATATACATTATTTAACTTCAACTGCATGCGAAACAAACGAGTTACCTTCAAATCCACGCGTAACCCATGATTTAGCTTCAAATCAATGCGATGTAGAAGGCTTAGCTTCAAATCCATGCAAAACTCGTGATTTAGGATCCAATCAATGCGAAGTAGAAGGCTTAGCTTCAAATCCATGCCAAGAACATGATTTAGCTTCAAATCCATGGGATGTAGAAGGTTTAGCTTCAAATCCATGCGAAACACATTATTTAGGTGCAAATCAGTGCGAAATAGAAGGCTCAGGTTCAAAGCCATGCGATTCAAATGGTTCATCTTCAAATACTTGTGAAAGACATGATTT
This sequence comes from Megalopta genalis, assembly GCF_051020955.1. NCBI lineage: Eukaryota > Metazoa > Arthropoda > Insecta > Hymenoptera > Halictidae > Megalopta > Megalopta genalis. The sequence continues at coordinate 54,794 of NW_027476593.1, read as the reverse complement.
AGCTTCAACTGCATGCGAAACAAACGAGTTACCTTCAAATCCACGCGAAACAAATGATTTAGCTTCAAATCAATGCGATGTAGAAGGCTTAGCTTCAAATCCATGCAAAACACGTGATTTAGGATCCAATCAATGCGAAGTAGAAGGCTTAGCTTCAAATCCATGCGAAACAAATGGTTTAGCTACAAATACTTGTGATATACATTATTTAGCTACAACTGCAAGCGAAACAAACGAGTTAGCTTCAAATCCATGCGAAACAAATGGATAAGCTAAAAATGCTTGTGATATACATAATTTAGCTACAACTGCATGCGAAACAAACGAGTTAGGTTCAAATCCATGCGAAACACATGATTCAGCAGCAAATCAATGCGATGTAGAAGGATTAGCTTCAAATCCATGCCAAACACATGATTTAGCTTCATATCCATGGGATGTAGAAGGTTTAGCTTCAAATCCATGGGATACACAAGATTTTTCTTAAAATCAATGCGATGTAGTAGGTTCAGCTTCAAACCCATGCGACACATATGATTTAGCTTCACATACTTGCGATATAAGTGATATAGCTTCAAATGCAGGAGGAACAAACGAGGTAGCTTCAATTCCATGCGAAACACATTATTTAGCTTCAAATCAATGCGAAGTAGAAGGTTTAGCTTCAAATCCAAGCGATACAAATGATTTAGCTTCAAATCAATGCGAAGTAGAAGGCTTAGCTTCAAATCCATGCGAAACAAATGGTTTAGCTACAAATACTTGTGATATACATTATTTAGCTTCAAATGCAAGAGGAACGAACGAGATAGCTTCAAATCCATGCGAAACACTTGATTTATCTTCAAATCAATGAGAAGTGGAAGGCTTTTTTTCAAATACATGAGAAACAATTGATTTAGATTCAGATACTTGCGATGTAAGTGATATAGCTTCAAATGCAGGGGAAACAAACAAGTTAGCTTCAAATCCATGCAAAACATGTGGTTTAGCTACAAATACTTGTGATATAAATTATTTAGCTACAACTGCATGCGAAACAAACGAGTTAGCTTCAAGTCCATGCGAAACACATGATTTAGCTGGAAATCAATGCGATGTGGAAGCTTTAGCTCCAAATCCATGCGAAACAAATGATTTAGCATCAGATACTTGTTATATAAGTGATATAGCTCCTAATGTAGGGGAAACGAACGAGTTAGCGTCAAATCCATGCCAAACACATGATTCAGCTGCAAATCAATGCGATGTAGAAGGCTTAGCTTCAAATCCATGCAAAACACGTGATTTCGGATCCAATCAATGCGAAGTAGAAGGCTTAGATTCAAATCCATGCGAAACAAATTGTTTAGCTTCAAATACTTGCGATATAAATGATTTAGCTTCAAATACGGGAGAAACAAACGAGTTAGCTTCAAATCCATGCAAAACAGACGATTTAGCTTCAATTCAATGCCAAGTAGAAGGCTTAGCTTCAAATCCATGCGAAACAAGTGGTTTAGATTCAAATACTTGTGATATACATGATTTAGATTCAACTGCATGCGACACAAACGAGTTAGGTTCAAATCCATGCTAATGACATGATTTAGCATCAAATCAGTGCGAAAGAAATGGTTTAGATTCAAATACTTGTGATATACATGATTTAGCTTCAACTGCATGCGACACAAACGAGTTAGGTTCAAATCCATGCGAAACACATGATTCAGCAGCAAATCAATGCGATGTAGAAGGTTTAGCTTCAAATCCATGCCAAACACATGATTTAGCTTCATATCCATGTGATGTTGAAGGTTTAGCTTCAAATCCATGCGATACACAAGATTTTGCTTAAAATCAATGCGTTGTAGTAGGTTCAGCTTCAAATCCATGCGACACATATGATTTAGCTTCAAACACTTGGGATAAAGGTGATATAGCTTCAAATCCATGCGACACATATGATTTAGCTTCAAATACTTGCGATATAAGTGATATAGCTTCAAAATCAGGAGGAACAAACGAGGTAGCTTCAATTCTATGCGAAACAAATGATTTAGCTTCAAATCAATGGGAAGTAGATGGCTTAGCTTCAAATCCATGCAAAACACGTGATTTAGCTTCTAATTAATGAGAAGTAGAAGCCTTAGCTTCAAATCCATGCGAAACAAATGGTTTAGCTTCAAATCCATGCGAAACAAATGGTTTAGCTTCAAATACTTGTGATATACATTATTTAGCTACAACTGCATGCGAAACAAACGAGTTAACTTCAAATCCATGCGAAACACATGATTTAGCTTCAAATCAATGCGATGTAGAAGGTTTAGCTTCAAATCCATGCGATATACAAGATTTAGTTTCAAATCAATGCGATGTAGAAGGTTCAGCTTCAAATCCATGCGACACATATGATTTAGCTTCAAATACTTGCGATATAAGTGATATAGCTTCAAAAGCAGGAGGGACAAACGAGGTAACATCATTTCTATGCGAAACAAATGATTTAGCTTCAAATCAATGCGAAGTACAAGGCTTAGCTTCAAATCAATGCAAAACACGTGATTTAGCTTCTAACTAATGCGAAGTAGAAGGCTTAGCTTCAAATCCATGCGAAACAAATGGTTTAGCTTCAAATACTTGTGATATACGTTATTTAGATTTAACTGCATGCGCAACGAACGAGTTAGCTTCAAATCCAATGCGAAACACATGATTTAGCTGCAAATCAATGCGATGTAGGAGGTTTAGCTTCAAATCCATGCGAAACAAATGATTTAGCTTCAAATCAATGCGAAGTAGAAGGCTTAGCTTCAAATCCATGCGAAACAAATGGTTTAGCTTCAAATACTTGTGATATACGTTATTTAGATTTAACTGCATGCGCAACGAACGAGTTAGGTTCAAATCCATGCGAAACACATGATTCAGCAGCAAATCAATGCGATGTAGAAGGATTAGCTTCAAAATCCACGCGATACACATGATTTAGCTACAAATACTTGCGATATAAGTGATGTAGATTCAACTGCAGGCGAAACAAACGAGTTAGCTTCAAATCCATGCGAAACACATAATTTAGCTGCAAATCAATGCGATGTAGAAGGTTTAGCTTCAAATCCATGCGATACACAAAACTTAGCTTCAAATCAATGCGATGTAGAAGGTTGAGCTTCAAATCCATGCGACACATATGATTTAGCTTCAAATACTTGCGATATAAGTGATATAGCTTCAAAAGTAGGAGGAACAAACGAGGTAGCTACAATTCCATGCGAAACAAATGATTCAGCTTCAAATCAATGCGAAGTAGAAGACTTAGCTTCAAATCCATGCAAAACACGTGATTTAGGATCCAATCAATGCGAAGTAGAAGGCTTACCTTCAACTCCATGCGGAACAAATGGTTATGCTTCAAATACTTGTGATATAAGTGATATATATTCAACTTCAGGCGAAACAAACGAGATAGCTTCAAATCCATGCAAAACACATGATTTAGCTTCAAATAGTTGCGATATAAGTGATATAGATTCAAATACAGGCGAAACGAACGAGTTAGCTTCAAATCCATGCGAAACACATGATTCATTTGCAAATCAATGCGATGTAGAAGGTTCAGCTTCAAATCCATGCAAAACACGTGATTTAGGATCCAATCAATGCGAAGTAGAAGGCTTAGCTTCAAATCCATGCCAAGAACATGATTTAGCTTCAAATCCATGGGATGTAGAAGGTTTAGCTTCAAATCCATGCGAAACACATTATTTAGGTGCAAATCAGTGCGAAATAGAAGGCTCAGGTTCAAAGCCATGCGATTCAAATGGTTCATCTTCAAATACTTGTGAAAGACATGATTTAGCTTCAACTGCATGCGAAACAAACGAGTTACCTTCAAATCCACGCGAAACAAATGATTTAGCTTCAAATCAATGCGATGTAGAAGGCTTAGCTTCAAATCCATGCAAAACACGTGATTTAGGATCCAATCAATGCGAAGTAGAAGGCTTAGCTTCAAATCCATGCGAAACAAATGGTTTAGCTACAAATACTTGTGATATACATTATTTAGCTACAACTGCAAGCGAAACAAACGAGTTAGCTTCAAATCCATGCGAAACAAATGGATAAGCTAAAAATGCTTGTGATATACATAATTTAGCTACAACTGCATGCGAAACAAACGAGTTAGGTTCAAATCCATGCGAAACACATGATTCAGCAGCAAATCAATGCGATGTAGAAGGATTAGCTTCAAATCCATGCCAAACACATGATTTAGCTTCATATCCATGGGATGTAGAAGGTTTAGCTTCAAATCCATGGGATACACAAGATTTTTCTTAAATCAATGCGATGTAGTAGGTTCAGCTTCAAACCCATGCGACACATATGATTTAGCTTCACATACTTGCGATATAAGTGATATAGCTTCAAAAGCAGGAGGAACAAACGAGGTAGCTTCAATTTCATGCGAAACAAATGATTTAGCTTCAAATCAATGCGAAGTAGATGGCTTAGCTTCAAATCCATGCGAAACAAATGGTTTAGCTACAAATACTTGTGATATACATTATTTAGCTTCAAATGCAAGAGGAACGAACGAGATAGCTTCAAATCCATGCGAAACACTTGATTTATCTTCAAATCAATGAGAAGTAGAAGGCTTTTTTTCAAATACATGAGAAACAATTGATTTAGATTCAGATACTTGCGATGTAAGTGATATAGCTTCAAATGCAGGGGAAACAAACAAGTTAGCTTCAAATCCATGCAAAACATGTGGTTTAGCTACAAATACTTGTGATATAAATTATTTAGCTACAACTGCATGCGAAACAAACGAGTTAGCTTCAAGTCCATGCGAAACACATGATTTAGCTGGAAATCAATGCGATGTGGAAGGTTTAGCTCCAAATCCATGCGAAACAAATGATTTAGCATCAGATACTTGTTATATAAGTGATATAGCTCCTAATGTAGGGGAAACGAACGAGTTAGCGTCAAATCCATGCCAAACACATGATTCAGCTGCAAATCAATGCGATGTAGAAGGCTTAGCTTCAAATCCATGCAAAACACGTGATTTCGGATCCAATCAATGCGAAGTAGAAGGCTTAGATTCAAATCCATGCGAAACAAATTGTTTAGCTTCAAATACTTGCGATATAAATGATTTAGCTTCAAATACGGGAGAAACAAACGAGTTAGCTTCAAATCCATGCAAAACAGACGATTTAGCTTCAATTCAATGCCAAGTAGAAGGCTTAGCTTCAAATCATGCGAAACAAGTGGTTTAGATTCAAATACTTGTGATATACATGATTTAGATTCAACTGCATGCGACACAAACGAGTTAGGTTCAAATCCATGCTAATGACATGATTTAGCATCAAATCAGTGCGAAAGAAATGGTTTAGATTCAAATACTTGTGATATACATGATTTAGCTTCAACTGCATGCGACACAAACGAGTTAGGTTCAAAACCATGCGAAACACATGATTCAGCAGCAAATCAATGCGATGTAGAAGGTTTAGCTTCAAATCCATGCCAAACACATGATTTAGCTTCATATCCATGTGATGTTGAAGGTTTAGCTTCAAATCCATGCGATACACAAGATTTTGCTTAAAATCAATGCGTTGTAGTAGGTTCAGCTTCAAATCCATGCGACACATATGATTTAGCTTCAAACACTTGGGATAAAGGTGATATAGCTTCAAATCCATGCGACACATATGATTTAGCTTCAAATACTTGCGATATAAGTGATATAGCTTCAAAATCAGGAGGAACAAACGAGGTAGCTTCAATTCTATGCGAAACAAATGATTTAGCTTCAAATCAATGGGAAGTAGATGGCTTAGCTTCAAATCCATGCAAAACACGTGATTTAGCTTCTAATTAATGAGAAGTAGAAGCCTTAGCTTCAAATCCATGCGAAACAAATGGTTTAGCTTCAAATCCATGCGAAACAAATGGTTTAGCTTCAAATACTTGTGATATACATTATTTAGCTACAACTGCATGCGAAACAAACGAGTTAACTTCAAATCCATGCGAAACACATGATTTAGCTTCAAATCAATGCGATGTAGAAGGTTTAGCTTCAAATCCATGCGATATACAAGATTTAGTTTCAAATCAATGCGATGTAGAAGGTTCAGCTTCAAATCCATGCGACACATATGATTTAGCTTCAAATACTTGCGATATAAGTGATATAGCTTCAAAGCAGGAGGGACAAACGAGGTAACATCATTTCTATGCGAAACAAATGATTTAGCTTCAAATCAATGCGAAGTACAAGGCTTAGCTTCAAATCAATGCAAAACACGTGATTTAGCTTCTAACTAATGCGAAGTAGAAGGCTTAGCTTCAAATCCATGCGAAACAAATGGTTTAGCTTCAAATACTTGTGATATACGTTATTTAGATTTAACTGCATGCGCAACGAACGAGTTAGCTTCAAATCCAATGCGAAACACATGATTTAGCTGCAAATCAATGCGATGTAGGAGGTTTAGCTTCAAATCCATGCGAAACAAATGATTTAGCTTCAAATCAATGCGAAGTAGAAGGCTTAGCTTCAAATCCATGCGAAACAAATGGTTTAGCTTCAAATACTTGTGATATACGTTATTTAGATTTAACTGCATGCGCAACGAACGAGTTAGCTTCAAATCCATGCGAAACAAATGGTTTAGCTAGAAATACTTGTGATATACATTATTTAGCTACAATTGCATGCGATATAAATGATATAGATTCAACTGCATGCGAAAAAAACGATTCACCTCCAAATCCATGGGAAACGCATGATTTAACTTCAAATCAATGCGAAGTAAAAGGGTTAGCTTCAAATCCATGCGAAACGAATGTTTTAGCATCAAATACTTGCGAATATAAGTGATATAGCTTCAAATGCATTCGAAACAAACGAGTTAGCTTCAGATCCATGCGAAATACATGATTTAGCTTCAAATCAATTCGAAGTAGAAGGCTTAGCTTCAAATCCAAGCGAGACACATGATTTAGCTTCAAATGAGTGCGAAGTAGAAGGCTCAGCTTCAAATCGATGCGAATCTAATGGTTCGGCTTCAAATTCTTGTGAAATACATGATTTAGCTTCAACTGCATGTGAAACAAACGTGTTAGCTTCAAATCCAAGCGAAACAGATGATTTAGCTTCAAATCAATGCGAAGTAGAAGGCGTAGCTTCAAATCCAAGCGGAACAAATGGTTATGCTTCAAAAACTTGTGATATATGTGATATAGATTCAACTGCAGGCGAAACAAACGAGATAGCTTCAAATCCATGCAAAACACATGATTAAGCTTCAATTCAATGCGATGTAGAAGGTTTAGCTTCAAAACCAAGCGGAACACATATGATTTAGCTTCATATACTTGCGATATAAATGAAGTAACTTCAAATGCTGAGGATGCAATCAAGTTAGCTTCAAATCCATGCAAAACACATGATTAAGCTACAAATCCATGGGCAACACATGATTTAGGTTCATTGTCATGGTAAACACATGATTTAGCTTCACATACATGCGAAACAAATGGTTTAGCTACAAATACTTGTGATGTACATTATTTAGCTACAACTGCATGCGAAACAAAAGAATTTGCCTCAAATCCATGCGAAACACACGATTTAACTTCAAATCTATGCGATGTAGAAGGTTTAGCTTCAAATCCAAGCGAATCACATGATTTAGCTTCAAATACTTGCGATATAAGTGAAATAGATTCAAATACAGGCGAAACGAACGAGTTAGCTTCAAATCCATGCGAAACACAAGATTCAGCTGCAAATCAATGCGATGTAGAAGGTTTAGCTTCAAATCCATGCAAAACACATGATTTAACTTCAAATCCACGGGATGTAGAAGGTTTAGCTTCATATCCATGCGAAACATATTATTTAGTTGCAAATCAGTGCGAAGTAGTAGGCTCATGTTCAAATCAATGCGATTCAAATGGTTCATCTTCAAATACTTGTGAAAGACATGATTTAGCTTCAACTGCATGCGAAACAAACGAGTTAGCTTCAAATCCATGCGAAACACATGATTTAGCCTCAAATCAATGCGATGTAGAAGGTTTAGCTTCAAATCCATGCAAAACACGTGATTTAGCTACTAATTAATGCGAAGTAGAAGGCTTAGCTTCAAATCCATGCGAAACAAATGGTTTAGCTTCAAATACTTGTGATATACGTTATTTAGATTTAACTGCATGCGCAACGAACGAGTTAGCTTCAAATCCATGCGAAACACATGATTTAGCTGGAAATCAATGCGATGTAGGAGGTTTAGCTTCAAATCCATGCGAAACAAATGATTTAGCTTCAAATCAATGCGAAGTAGAAGGCTTAGCTTCAAATCCATGCGAAAAATATGGTTTAGCTAGAAATACTTGTGATATACATTATTTAGCTACAACTGCATGCGAAACAAACTTGTTATCTTCAAATCCATGCGAAACACATGATTTAGCTTCAAATCAATGCGATGTAGAAGGTTTAGCTTTAAATCCATGCGATACACAAGATTAAGTTTCAAATCAATGCGATGTAGTAGGTTCAGCTTGAAATCCATGCGACACATATGATTTAGCTTCAAACACTTGGGATAAAGGTGATATAGCTTCAACTGCATGCAAAACAAACGAGTTACCTTCAAATCCACGCGAAACACATGATTTAGCTTCAAATCAATGCGATGTAGAAGGTTTAGCTTCAAATCCATGCGAAACACATGATTTAGCTTCAAATCAATGCGATGTAGAAGGTTTAGCTTCAAAACCAAGCGGAACACATATGATTTAGCTTCATATACTTGCGATATAAATGTAGTTACTTCAAATGCTGAGGATACAATCAAGTTAGCTTCAAATCCATGCAAAACACATGATTAAGCTTCAAATCCATGGGCAACACATGATTTAGGTTCATTGTCATGGTAAACACATGATTTTGCTTCACATACATGCGAAACAAATGGTTTAGCTTCAAATACTTGTCATATACATGATATAGCCCCAACTGCATGCGAAACAAACGAGTTAGCTTCAAATCCATGCGAAACACATTATTTAGCTTCAAATCAGTGTGAACTAGAAGGCTTAGCATCAAATCCCATGCGAATCAAATGGTTTAGCTTCAAATCAATGCGAAGTAGAAGGCTTAGCTTCAAATCCATGCGAAACAAATGGTTTAGATTCAAATACTTGTGATATACATGATTTAGCTTCAACTGCATGCGACACAAACGAGTTAGGTTCAAATCCATGCGAAACACATGATTCAGCAGCAAATCAATGCGATGTAGAAGGTTTAGCTTCAAATCCATGCCAAACACATGATTTAGCTTCATATCCATGGGATGTAGAAGGTTTAACTTCAAATCCATGCGATACACAAGATTTAGCTTCAAATCAATGCGATGTAGTAGGTTCAGCTTGAAATCCATGCGACACATATGATTTAACTTCAAACACTTGGGATAAAGGTGATATAGCTTCAACTGCATGCAAAACAAACGAGTTACCTTCAAATCTACGCGAAACACATGATTTAGCTTCAAATCAATGCGATGTAGAAGGTTTAGCTTCAAATCCATGCGATACACAAGATTTAGCTTCAAATCAATGCGATGTAGAAGGTTTAGCTTCAAATCCACGCGAAACAAATGATTGAGCTTCAAACACTTGGGATAAAGGTGATATAGCTTCAACTGCATGCGAAACAAACGAGTTACCTTCAAATCCACGCGAAACATGATTTAGCTTCAAATCAATGCGATGTAGAAGGTTTAGCTTCAAATCCACGCGAAACAAATGATTGAGCTTCAAACACTTGGGATATAGGTGATATAGCTTCAACTGCATGCGAAACAAACGAGTTACCTTCAAATCCACGCGAAACACATGATTTAGCTTCAAATCAAAGCGATGTAGAAGGTTTAGCTTCAAATCCATGCGAAACAAATGATTTAGCTTCAAATCAATGCGAAGTAGAAGGCTTAGCTTCAAATCCATGCGAAACAAATGGTTTAGCTAGAAATACTTGTGATATACATTATTTAGCTACAACTGCATGCGAAACCAACGAGTTAGCTTCAAATTCATGCGAAACACATGATTTAGCTTCAAATCAAAGCGATGTAGAAGGTTTAGCTTCAAATCCATGCGAAACAAATGATTTAGCTTCAAATCAATGCGAAGTAGAAGGCTTAGCTTCAAATCCATGCGAAACAAATGGTTTAGCTAGAAATACTTGTGATATACATTATTTAGCTACAACTGCATGCGAAACAAACGAGTTAGCTTCAAATCCATGCGAAACACATGATTTAGCTTCAAATCAATGCGCTGTAGAAGGTTTAGCTTCAAGTCCATGCGATACACAAGATTTAGCTTCAAATCAATGCGATGTAGAAGGTTTAGCTTCAAATCCACGCGAAACAAATGATTGAGCTTCAAACACTTGGGATATAGGTGATATAGCTTCAACTGCATGCGAAACAAATGGTTTAGCTAGAAATACTTGTGATATACATTATTTAGCTACAACTGCATGCGAAACCAACGAGTTAGCTTCAAATTCATGCGAAACACATGATTTAGCTTCAAATCAATGCGATGTAGAAGGTTTAGCTTCAAATCCATGCGATACACAAGATTTAGCTTCAAATCAATGCGATGTAGAAGGTTTAGCTTCAAATCCACTCGAAACAAATGATTGAGCACCAAACACTTGGGACAAAGGTGATATAGCTTCAACTGTATGCGAAACAATCGAGTTACCTTCAAATCCACGCGAAACACATGATTTAGCTTCAAATCAATGCGATGTAGAAGGTTTAGCTTCAAATCCATGTGAAACAAATGATTTAGCTTCAAATCAATTCGATGTAGAAGGTTTAGCTTCATATCCATGCGATACACAAGATTTAGCTTCAAATCAATGCGATGTAGAAGGTTTAGCTTCAAATCCACGCGAAACAAATGATTGAGCTTCAAACACTTGGGATAAAGGTGATATAGCTTCAACTGTATGCGAAACAAACGAGTTACCTTCAAATCCACGCGAAACATGATTTAGCTTCAAATCAATGCGATGTAGAAGGTTTAGCTTCAAATCCATGCGAAACAAATGATTTAGCTTCATATCAATGCGAAGTAGAAGGCTTAGCTTCAAATCCATGCGAACAAATGGTTTAGCTAGAAATACTTGTGATATACATTATTTAGCTACAACTGCATGCGAAACAAACGAGTTAGCTTCAAATTCATGCGAAACACATGATTTAGCTTCAAATCAATGCGATGTAGAAGGTTTAGCTTCAAATCCGTGCGACGCATATGATTTAGCTTAAAATACTTGCGATATAAGTGATATCGCTTCAAAAGCTGGAGGAACAAACGTGGTAGCTTCAATTCCATGCGAAACAAATGACTTAGCTTCAAATCAATGCGATGTAGAAGGATTAGCTTCAAATCCATGCGAAACAAATGGTTTAGCTACAAATACTTGTGATATGCATTATGTAGCTACATCTGCATGCGAAACAAACGAGTTAGCTTCAAATCCATGCGAAACACATGATTTAGCTTCAAATCAATGCGATGTAGAAGGTTTAGCTTCAAATCCATGCGAAACAAATGATTGAGCTTCAAACACTTGGGATATAGTTGGTATAGCTTCAACTGCATGCGAAACAAACGAGTTACCTTCAAATTCACGCGAAACACATAAGTTAGCTTCAAATCAATGTGATGTAGAAGGTTTAGCTTCAAATCCATGCGAAACAATTGATTGAGCTTCAAACACTTGGGATAAAAGTGATATAGCTTCAGCTGCATGCGAAACAAACGAGTTACCTTCAAATCCACGCGAAACATGATTTAGCTTCAAATCTATGCGATGTAGAAGGTTTAGCTTCAAATCCATGCGAAACAAATGATTTAGCTTCAAATCAATGCGAAGTAGAAGGCTTAGCTTCAAATCCATGCGAAACAAATGGTTTAGCTAGAAATACTTGTGATATACATTATTTAGCTACAACTGCATGCGAAACAAACGAGTTAGCTTCAATTTCATGCGAAACACATGATTTAGCTTCAAATCAATGCGATGTAGAAGGTTTAGCGTCAAATCCATGCGATACACAAGATTTAGCTTCAAATCAATGCGATGTAGAAGGTTTAGCTTCAAATCCACGCGAAACAAATGTTTGAGCATCAAACACTTGGGATATATGTGATATAGCTTCAACTGCATGAGAAACAAACGAGCTAACTTCAAATACATGCGAAACACGTGATTTAGCTTCAAACCAATGCGATGTAGAAGGTTTAGCTTCAAATCCATGCGAAACACATGATGTAGCTTCAGAACAAAGGAGAAGTAGTAGACTTAGCTTCAAGTACATGAGAAACAATTGATTTTGCTTCAAATAGTTGCGATATAAGTGATATAGCTTCAAATGCAGGCGTAAAAAACGAGTTAGCTTCAAATCCATGTGAAACGAAAGATTTAGCTTCAAATACTTGCGAATATAAGTGATATAGCTTCAATTGCAGGCGAAACAAACGAGTTAGCTTCAGATCCATGCGAAACACATGATTTATCTTCAAATCAATGCGAAGTAGAAGGTTTCGCTTCAAATACATGAGAAACAAAAGATTTAGTTTCAAATCAATGCGATGTGGATGGTTTAGCTACAAATCCGCGCGAAACAATTGATTTAGCTTCAATTACTTGCAATGTAAGTGATATAGCTTCAAATGCAGGCGAAACAAAAGAGTTAGCTTCAAATCAATGCGATGTAGAAGGTTTAGCTTCAAATCCATGCGAAACAAATGATTTAGCATCAGATACTTGCGATATAAGTAATATAGCTTCAAAGGCAGGGGAAACAAACGAGTTAGCTTCAAATCCATGCAAAAAGCACGATTAAGCTTCAAATCAATGCTATGTAGAAGGTTTAGCTTAAAAATCCATGCCAAACGAATGATTTAGCTTCAAATACTTGCGGTATAAATGAAATAGCTTCAAATGCAGGCGAAGCAAACGAGTTAGCTTCAAATCAATGTGAAACAAATCATTTAGCATCAAATCCATGCGAAACGCATGATTTAGCTGCAAATCTATGCGATGTAGAAGGTCTAGCTTCAAATCCATGCGAAACAAATGATTTAGCTTCAATTACTTGCAATATAAGTGATATAGTTTCAAATTCAGGCGAAACAAAAGAGTTAGCTTCAAATCCATGCGAAACACATGATTCGTCTTCAAATCAAAGCGAAGTAGAAGGATTAGCTTCAAATCCATCCCAAAGGAATGATTTAGCTTCAAATACTTGCGGTATAAATGAAATAGTTTCAAATGCAGGCGAAGCAAACGAGTTAGCTTCAAATCCATGCAAAACACATGATTTAGCTTACAATCTATGCGAAACACATGATTAAGCTTCTGATCAATGCGAAGTATAAGGCTCAGCTTCAAATCCAAGCGAAACACATGATTTAGCTTCAAAACAATGCGAATTAGAAGGCTTAGCTTCAAATACGTGAGAAATAATTGATTTAGATTCAGACACTTGCGGTATAAGCGATATAGTTTCAAATGCAGGGGGAACAAACGAGTTAGCTTCAAATCCATGAAAAACACTAGATTTAGCTTCAAATCAAAGCGACGTGGAAGGTTTAGCTTCAAATCCATGCGAAACAAATGATTTAGCATCAGATACTTGTTATATAAGTGATATAGCTACAAATGCAGGGGAAACAAACGGGTTAGCTTTAAATACATGCAAAACACATGATTAAGCTGCAAATCAATGCGATGTAGAAGGTTTAGCTTCAAATCCATGCGATACAAATGATTTAGCATCAGATACTTGCGATATAATTGATATAGCTTCAAATGCAGGGGAAACAAACGAGTTACCTTCAAATCCACGCAAAACACATGATTAAGCTTCAAATCAATTCTATGTAGAAGGTTTAGCTTCAAATCCAAGCGAAACAAATGATTTAGCTTCAAACACTTGGGATATAAGCGATATAGCTTCAAATGCAGACGAATCAAACGAGTTAGCTTGAAAATCCATGCGATACGCATGATTTAGCTTCAAATCAATGCGAAGTAGAAGGATTAGCTTCAAATCCATGCGAATCAAATGATTTAGGTTCAAATCAATAACATGTAGAAGGTTTAGCTTCAAATCAATGCTATGTAGAAGGTTTAGCTTCAAATCCATGCGAAACACATGATTTAGTTGCAAATCAATGCGATGTAGAAGGTTTAGCTTCAAATCAATGCTATGTAGAAGGTTTGGCTTCAAATCCATGCGATACAAATGATTTATTTTCAAACACTTAGGATATAAGTGATATAGATTCAAATGCAGACGAATCAAACGAGTTAGCTTCAAAATTCATGCGATACACATGACTTAGCTTCAAATCAATGCGAAGTAGAAGGATTTGCTTTAAATCCACGCGAAACAAATGATTTAGCTTTGAAGCTAAAATTGGAATATAATTGATATAGCTTCAAATGCAGACGAGATAGCTTCAAAATCCATGCGATACACATGATTTAGATTCAAATCAATGCGATGTAGAAGGTTTAGCTTCAAATCCACGCGAAACAAATGATTGAGCTTCAAACATTTGGGATAAAGGTGATATAGCTTCAACTGCATGCGAAACAAACGAGTTACCTTCAAATCCACGCGAAACACATGATTCAGCTTCAAATCAATGCGATGAGAAGGTTTAGCTTCAAATCCATACGAAACAAATGATTTAGCTTAAAATCAATGCGATGTAGAAGGTTTAGCTTCAAATCAATGCGATACACAAGATTTAGCTTCAAATCAATGCGAAGTAGAAGGCGTCGCTTCAAATCCATGCGAAATAAATGGTTTAGCTTCAAATACTTGTGATATACATTATTTAGCTACAACTGCCTGCGAAACAAACGAGTTAGCTTCAAATCCATACGAAACACATGATTTAGCTTCAAATCAATGCGATGTAGAAGGTTTAGCTTCAAATCCATGCGAAACAAATGATTGAGCTTCAAACACTTGGGATATAGTTGGTATAGCTTCAACTGCATGCGAAACAAACGAGTTACCTTCAAATTCACGCGAAATACATGAGTTAGCTTCAAATCAATGTGATGTAGAAGGTTTAGCTTCAAATCCATGCGAAACAGTTGATTGAGCTTCAAACACTTGGGGTAAAGGTGATATAGCTTCAGCTGCATGCGGAACAAACGAGTTACCTTCAAATCCACGCGAAACATGATTTAGCTTCAAATCAATGCGATGTAGAAGGTTTAGCTTCAAATCCATGCGATACACAAGATTTAGCTTCAAATCAATGCGATGTAGAAGGTTTAGCTTCAAATCCACGCGAAACAAATGATTGAGCTTCAAACACTTGGGATAAAGGTGATATAGCTTCAACTGCATGCGAAACAATCGAGTTACCTTCAAATCCACGCGAAACACATGATTTAGCTTCAAATCAATGCGATGTAGAAGGTTTAGCTTCAAATCCATGCGAAATAAATGATTTAGCTTCAAATCAATGCGAAGTAGAAGGCTTAGCTTCAAATCCATGCGAAACAAATGGTTTAGCTAGAAATACTTGTGATATACATTATTTAGCTACAACTGCATGCGAAACAAACGAGCTAGCTTCAAATTCATGCGAAACACATGATTTAGCTTCAAATCAATGCGATGTAGAAGGTTTAGCTTCAAATCCATGCGATACACAAGATTTAGCTTCAAATCAATGCGATGTAGAAGGTTTAGCTTCAAATCCACTCGAAACAAATGATTGAGCTTCAAACACTTGGGATAAAGGTGATATAGCTTCATCTGCATGCGAAACAAACGAGTTACCTTCAAATCCACGCGAAACACATGATTTAGCTTCAAATCAATGCGAAGTAGAAGGATTAGCTTCAAATCCATGCGAATCAAATGATTTAGGTTCAAATCAATAACATGTAGAAGGTTTAGCTTCAAATCAATGCTATGTAGAAGGTTTAGCTTCAAATCAATGCTATGTAGAAGGTTTAGCTTCAAATCCATGCGAAACACATGATTTAGTTGCAAATCAATGCGATGTAGAAGGTTTAGCTTCAAATCAATGCTATGTAGAAGGTTTGGCTTCAAATCCATGCGATACAAATGATTTATTTTCAAACACTTAGGATATAAGTGATATAGATTCAAATGCAGACGAATCAAACGAGTTAGCTTCAAAATTCATGCGATACACATGACTTAGCTTCAAATCAATGCGAAGTAGAAGGATTTGCTTTAAATCCACGCGAAACAAATGATTTAGCTTCAAACACTTGGGATATAGTTGGTATTGCTTCAACTGCATGCGAAACAAACGAGTTACCTTCAAAATCACGCGAAATACATGAGTTAGCTTCAAATCAATGTGATGTAGAAGGTTTAGCTTCAAATCCATGCGAAACAATTGATTGAGCTTCAAACACTTGGGATAAAGGTGATATAGGTTCAGCTGCATGCGAAACAAACGAGTTACCTTCAAGTCCAAGCGAAACATGATTTAGCTTCAAATCAATGCGATGTAGAAGGATTAGCTTCAAATCCATGCGAAACAAATGATTTAGCTTCATATCAATGCGAAGTAGAAGGCTTAGCTTCAAATCCATGCGAAACAAATGGTTTAGCTAGAAATACTTGTGATATACATTATTTAGCTACAACTGCATGCGAAACAAACGAGTTAGCTTCAAATCCATGCGAAACACATGATTTAGCTTCAAATCAATGCGATGTAGAAGGTTTAGCTTCAAATCCGTGCGATACACAAGATTTAGCTTCAAATCAATGCGATGTAGAAGGTTTAGCTTCAAATCCACGCGAAACAAATGATTGAGCTTCAAACACTTGGGATAAAGGTGATATAGCTTCAACTGCATGCGAAACAAACGAGTTACCTTCAAATCCACGCGAAACACATGATTTAGCTTCAAATCAATGCGATGTAGAAGGTTTAGCTTCAAATCCATGCGAAACAAATGGTTTAGCTAGAAATACTTGTGATATACATTATTTAGCTACAACTGCATGCGAAACAAACGAGTTAGCTTCAAATTCATGCGAAACACATGATTTAGCTTCAAATCAATGCGATGTAGAAGGTTTAGCTTCAAATCCATGCGATACACAAGATTTAGCTTCAAATCAATGCGTTGTAGAAGGTTTAGCTTCAAATCCACTCGAAACAAATGATTGAGCACCAAACACTTGGGACAAAGGTGATATAGCTTCAACTGCATGCGAAACAATCGAGTTACCTTCAAATCCACGCGAAACACATGATTTAGCTTCAAATCAATGCGATGTAGAAGGTTTAGCTTCAAATCCATGCGAAACAAATGATTTAGCTTCAAATCAATTCGATGTAGAAGGTTTAGCTTCATATCCATGCGATACACAAGATTTAGCTTCAAATCAATGCGATGTAGAAGGTTTAGCTTCAAATCCACGCGAAACAAATGATTGAGATTCAAACACTTGGGATAAAGGTGATATAGCTTCAACTGCATGCGAAACAAACGAGTTACCTTCAAATCCACGCGAAACATGATTTAGCTTCAAATCAATGCGATGTAGAAGGTTTAGCTTCAAATCCATGCGAAACAAATGATTTAGCTTCATATCAATGCGAAGTACAAGGCTTAGCTTCAAATCCATGCGAAACAAATGGTTTAGCTAGAAATACTTGTGATATACATTATTTAGCTACAACTGCATGCGAAACAAACGAGTTAGCTTCAAATCCATGCGATACACATGATTTAGCTTCAAATCAATGCGCTGTAGAAGGTTTAGCTTCAAGTCCATGCGATACACAAGATTTAGCTTCAAATCAATGCGATGTAGAAGGTTTAGCTTCAAATCCACGCGAAACACATGATGTAGCTTCAGAACAAAGGAGAAGTAGTAGACTTAGCTTCAAGTACATGAGAAACAATTGATTTTGCTTCAAATAGTTGCGATATAAGTGATATAGCTTCAAATGCAGGCGTAAAAAACGAGTTAGCTTCAAATCCATGTGAAACGAAAGATTTAGCTTCAAATACTTGCGAATATAAGTGATATAGCTTCAATTGCAGGCGAAACAAACGAGTTAGCTTCAGATCCATGCGAAACACATGATTTATCTTCAAATCAATGCGAAGTAGAAGGTTTCGCTTCAAATACATGAGAAACAAAAGATTTAGTTTCAAATCAATGCGATGTGGATGGTTTAGCTACAAATCCGCGCGAAACAATTGATTTAGCTTCAATTACTTGCAATGTAAGTGATATAGCTTCAAATGCAGGCGAAACAAAAGAGTTAGCTTCAAATCAATGCGATGTAGAAGGTTTAGATTCAAATCCATGCGAAACAAATGATTTAGCATCAGATACTTGCGATATAAGTAATATAGCTTCAAAGGCAGGGGAAACAAACGAGTTAGCTTCAAATCCATGCAAAAAGCACGATTAAGCTTCAAATCAATGCTATGTAGAAGGTTTAGCTTAAAAATCCATGCCAAACGAATGATTTAGCTTCAAATACTTGCGGTATAAATGAAATAGCTTCAAATGCAGGCGAAGCAAACGAGTTAGCTTCAAATCAATGTGAAACAAATCATTTAGCATCAAATCCATGCGAAACGCATGATTTAGCTGCAAATCTATGCGATGTAGAAGGTCTAGCTTCAAATCCATGCGAAACAAATGATTTAGCTTCAATTACTTGCAATATAAGTGATATAGTTTCAAATTCAGGCGAAACAAAAGAGTTAGCTTCAAATCCATGCGAAACACATGATTCGTCTTCAAATCAAAGCGAAGTAGAAGGATTAGCTTCAAATCCATCCCAAAGGAATGATTTAGCTTCAAATACTTGCGGTATAAATGAAATAGTTTCAAATGCAGGCGAAGCAAACGAGTTAGCTTCAAAACCATGCAAAACACATGATTTAGCTTACAATCTATGCGAAACACATGATTAAGCTTCTGATCAATGCGAAGTATAAGGCTCAGCTTCAAATCCAAGCGAAACACATGATTTAGCTTCAAAACAATGCGAATTAGAAGGCTTAGCTTCAAATACATGAGAAATAATTGATTTAGATTCAGACACTTGCGGTATAAGCGATATAGCTTCAAATGCAGGGGGAACAAACGAGTTAGCTTCAAATCCATGAAAAACACTAGATTTAGCTTCAAATCAAAGCGACGTGGAAGGTTTAGCTTCAAATCCATGCGATACAAATGATTTAGCATCAGATACTTGTTATATAAGTGATATAGCTACAAATGCAGGGGAAACAAACGGGTTAGCTTTAAATACATGCAAAACACATGATTAAGCTGCAAATCAATGCGATGTAGAAGGTTTAGCTTCAAATCCATGCGATACAAATGATTTAGCATCAGATACTTGCGATATAATTGATATAGCTTCAAATGCAGGGGAAACAAACGAGTTACCTTCAAATCCACGCAAAACACATGATTAAGCTTCAAATCAATTCTATGTAGAAGGTTTAGCTTCAAATCCAAGCGAAACAAATGATTTAGCTTCAAACACTTGGGATATAAGCGATATAGCTTCAAATGCAGACGAATCAAACGAGTTAGCTTGAAAATCCATGCGATACGCATGATTTAGCTTCAAATCAATGCGAAGTAGAAGGGTTAGCTTCAAGTCCATGCGATACACAAGATTTAGCTTCAAATCAATGCGATGTAGAAGGTTTAGCTTCAAATCCACGCGAAACACATGATGTAGCTTCAGAACAAAGGAGAAGTAGTAGACTTAGCTTCAAGTACATGAGAAACAATTGATTTTGCTTCAAATAGTTGCGATATAAGTGATATAGCTTCAAATGCAGGCGTAAAAAACGAGTTAGCTTCAAATCCATGTGAAACGAAAGATTTAGCTTCAAATACTTGCGAATATAAGTGATATAGCTTCAATTGCAGGCGAAACAAACGAGTTAGCTTCAGATCCATGCGAAACACATGATTTATCTTCAAATCAATGCGAAGTAGAAGGTTTCGCTTCAAATACATGAGAAACAAAAGATTTAGTTTCAAATCAATGCGATGTGGATGGTTTAGCTACAAATCCGCGCGAAACAATTGATTTAGCTTCAATTACTTGCAATGTAAGTGATATAGCTTCAAATGCAGGCGAAACAAAAGAGTTAGCTTCAAATCAATGCGATGTAGAAGGTTTAGATTCAAATCCATGCGAAACAAATGATTTAGCATCAGATACTTGCGATATAAGTAATATAGCTTCAAAGGCAGGGGAAACAAACGAGTTAGCTTCAAATCCATGCAAAAAGCACGATTAAGCTTCAAATCAATGCTATGTAGAAGGTTTAGCTTAAAAATCCATGCCAAACGAATGATTTAGCTTCAAATACTTGCGGTATAAATGAAATAGCTTCAAATGCAGGCGAAGCAAACGAGTTAGCTTCAAATCAATGTGAAACAAATCATTTAGCATCAAATCCATGCGAAACGCATGATTTAGCTGCAAATCTATGCGATGTAGAAGGTCTAGCTTCAAATCCATGCGAAACAAATGATTTAGCTTCAATTACTTGCAATATAAGTGATATAGTTTCAAATTCAGGCGAAACAAAAGAGTTAGCTTCAAATCCATGCGAAACACATGATTCGTCTTCAAATCAAAGCGAAGTAGAAGGATTAGCTTCAAATCCATCCCAAAGGAATGATTTAGCTTCAAATACTTGCGGTATAAATGAAATAGTTTCAAATGCAGGCGAAGCAAACGAGTTAGCTTCAAAACCATGCAAAACACATGATTTAGCTTACAATCTATGCGAAACACATGATTAAGCTTCTGATCAATGCGAAGTATAAGGCTCAGCTTCAAATCCAAGCGAAACACATGATTTAGCTTCAAAACAATGCGAATTAGAAGGCTTAGCTTCAAATACATGAGAAATAATTGATTTAGATTCAGACACTTGCGGTATAAGCGATATAGCTTCAAATGCAGGGGGAACAAACGAGTTAGCTTCAAATCCATGAAAAACACTAGATTTAGCTTCAAATCAAAGCGACGTGGAAGGTTTAGCTTCAAATCCATGCGATACAAATGATTTAGCATCAGATACTTGTTATATAAGTGATATAGCTACAAATGCAGGGGAAACAAACGGGTTAGCTTTAAATACATGCAAAACACATGATTAAGCTGCAAATCAATGCGATGTAGAAGGTTTAGCTTCAAATCCATGCGATACAAATGATTTAGCATCAGATACTTGCGATATAATTGATATAGCTTCAAATGCAGGGGAAACAAACGAGTTACCTTCAAATCCACGCAAAACACATGATTAAGCTTCAAATCAATTCTATGTAGAAGGTTTAGCTTCAAATCCAAGCGAAACAAATGATTTAGCTTCAAACACTTGGGATATAAGCGATATAGCTTCAAATGCAGACGAATCAAACGAGTTAGCTTGAAAATCCATGCGATACGCATGATTTAGCTTCAAATCAATGCGAAGTAGAAGGGTTAGCTTCAAATCCATGCGAATCAAATGATTTAGGTTCAAATCAATAACATGTAGAAGGTTTAGCTTCAAATCAATGCTATGTAGAAGGTTTAGCTTCAAATCCACGCGAAACACATGATTTAGTTGCAAATCAATGCGATGTAGAAGGTTTAGCTTCAAATCAATGCTATGTAGAAGGTTTGGCTTCAAATCCATGCGATACAAATGATTTATTTTCAAACACTTAGGATATAAGTGATATAGATTCAAATGCAGACGAATCAAACGAGTTAGCTTCAAAATTCATGCGATACACATGACTTAGCTTCAAATCAATGCGAAGTAGAAGGATTTGCTTTAAATCCACGCGAAACAAATGATTTAGCTTCAAACACTTGGGATATAGTTGGTATTGCTTCAACTGCATGCGAAACAAACGAGTTACCTTCAAAATCACGCGAAATACATGAGTTAGCTTCAAATCAATGTGATGTAGAAGGTTTAGCTTCAAATCCATGCGAAACAATTGATTGAGCTTCAAACACTTGGGATAAAGGTGATATAGCTTCAGCTGCATGCGAAACAAACGAGTTACCTTCAAATCCAAGCGAAACATGATTTAGCTTCAAATCAATGCGATGTAGAAGGTTTAGCTTCAAATCCATGCGAAACAAATGATTTAGCTTCATATCAATGCGAAGTAGAAGGCTTAGCTTCAAATCCATGCGAAACAAATGGTTTAGCTAGAAATACTTGTGATATACATTATTTAGCTACAACTGCATGCGAAACAAACGAGTTAGCTTCAAATCCATGCGAAACACATGATTTAGCTTCAAATCAATGCGATGTAGAAGGTTTAGCTTCAAATCCGTGCGATACACAAGATTTAGCTTCAAATCAATGCGATGTAGAAGGTTTAGCTTCAAATCCACGCGAAACAAATGATTGAGCTTCAAACACTTGGGATAAAGGTGATATAGCTTCAACTGCATGCGAAACAAACGAGTTACCTTCAAATCCACGCGAAACACATGATTTAGCTTCAAATCAATGCGATGTAGAAGGTTTAGCTTCAAATCCATGCGAAACAAATGGTTTAGCTAGAAATACTTGTGATATACATTATTTAGCTACAACTGCATGCGAAACAAACGAGTTAGCTTCAAATTCATGCGAAACACATGATTTAGCTTCAAATCAATGCGATGTAGAAGGTTTAGCTTCAAATCCATGCGATACACAAGATTTAGCTTCAAATCAATGCGTTGTAGAAGGTTTAGCTTCAAATCCACTCGAAACAAATGATTGAGCACCAAACACTTGGGACAAAGGTGATATAGCTTCAACTGCATGCGAAACAATCGAGTTACCTTCAAATCCACGCGAAACACATGATTTAGCTTCAAATCAATGCGATGTAGAAGGTTTAGCTTCAAATCCATGCGAAACAAATGATTTAGCTTCAAATCAATTCGATGTAGAAGGTTTAGCTTCATATCCATGCGATACACAAGATTTAGCTTCAAATCAATGCGATGTAGAAGGTTTAGCTTCAAATCCACGCGAAACAAATGATTGAGCTTCAAACACTTGGGATAAAGGTGATATAGCTTCAACTGCATGCGAAACAAACGAGTTACCTTCAAATCCACGCGAAACATGATTTAGCTTCAAATCAATGCGATGTAGAAGGTTTAGCTTCAAATCCATGCGAAACAAATGATTTAGCTTCATATCAATGCGAAGTACAAGGCTTAGCTTCAAATCCATGCGAAACAAATGGTTTAGCTAGAAATACTTGTGATATACATTATTTAGCTACAACTGCATGCGAAACAAACGAGTTAGCTTCAAATCCATGCGATACACATGATTTAGCTTCAAATCAATGCGCTGTAGAAGGTTTAGCTTCAAGTCCATGCGATACACAAGATTTAGCTTCAAATCAATGCGATGTAGAAGGTTTAGCTTCAAATCCACGCGAAACACATGATTTAGCTTCAAATCAATGCGATGTAGAAGGTTTAGCTTCAAATCCATGCGAAACAAATGATTTAGCTTCAAATCAATTCGATGTAGAAGGTTTAGCTTCATATCCATGCGATACACAAGATTTAGCTTCAAATCAATGCGATGTAGAAGGTTTAGCTTCAAATCCACGCGAAACAAATGATTGAGCTTCAAACACTTGGGATAAAGGTGATATAGCTTCAACTGCATGCGAAACAAACGAGTTACCTTCAAATCCACGCGAAACATGATTTAGCTTCAAATCAATGCGATGTAGAAGGTTTAGCTTCAAATCCATGCGAAACAAATGATTTAGCTTCATATCAATGCGAAGTACAAGGCTTAGCTTCAAATCCATGCGAAACAAATGGTTTAGCTAGAAATACTTGTGATATACATTATTTAGCTACAACTGCATGCGAAACAAACGAGTTAGCTTCAAATCCATGCGATACACATGATTTAGCTTCAAATCAATGCGCTGTAGAAGGTTTAGCTTCAAGTCCATGCGATACACAAGATTTAGCTTCAAATCAATGCGATGTAGAAGGTTTAGCTTCAAATCCACGCGAAACACATGATGTAGCTTCAGAACAAAGGAGAAGTAGTAGACTTAGCTTCAAGTACATGAGAAACAATTGATTTTGCTTCAAATAGTTGCGATATAAGTGATATAGCTTCAAATGCAGGCGTAAAAAACGAGTTAGCTTCAAATCCATGTGAAACGAAAGATTTAGCTTCAAATACTTGCGAATATAAGTGATATAGCTTCAATTGCAGGCGAAACAAACGAGTTAGCTTCAGATCCATGCGAAACACATGATTTATCTTCAAATCAATGCGAAGTAGAAGGTTTCGCTTCAAATACATGAGAAACAAAAGATTTAGTTTCAAATCAATGCGATGTGGATGGTTTAGCTACAAATCCGCGCCAAACAATTGATTTAGCTTCAATTACTTGCAATGTAAGTGATATAGCTTCAAATGCAGGCGAAACAAAAGAGTTAGCTTCAAATCAATGCGATGTAGAAGGTTTAGCTTCAAATCCATGCGAAACAAATGATTTAGCATCAGATACTTGCGATATAAGTAATATAGCTTCAAAGGCAGGGGAAACAAACGAGTTAGCTTCAAATCCATGCAAAAAGCACGATTAAGCTTCAAATCAATGCTATGTAGAAGGTTTAGCTTAAAAATCCATGCCAAACGAATGATTTAGCTTCAAATACTTGCGGTATAAATGAAATAGCTTCAAATGCAGGCGAAGCAAACGAGTTAGCTTCAAATCAATGTGAAACAAATCATTTAGCATCAAATCCATGCGAAACGCATGATTTAGCTGCAAATCTATGCGATGTAGAAGGTCTAGCTTCAAATCCATGCGAAACAAATGATTTAGCTTCAATTACTTGCAATATAAGTGATATAGTTTCAAATTCAGGCGAAACAAAAGAGTTAGCTTCAAATCCATGCGAAACACATGATTCAAAGCGAAGTAGAAGGATTAGCTTCAAATCCATCCCAAAGGAATGATTTAGCTTCAAATACTTGCGGTATAAATGAAATAGTTTCAAATGCAGGCGAAGCAAACGAGTTAGCTTCAAAACCATGCAAAACACATGATTTAGCTTACAATCTATGCGAAACACATGATTAAGCTTCTGATCAATGCGAAGTATAAGGCTCAGCTTCAAATCCAAGCGAAACACATGATTTAGCTTCAAAACAATGCGAATTAGAAGGCTTAGCTTCAAATACATGAGAAATAATTGATTTAGATTCAGACACTTGCGGTATAAGCGATATAGCTTCAAATGCAGGGGGAACAAACGAGTTAGCTTCAAATCCATGAAAAACACTAGATTTAGCTTCAAATCAAAGCGACGTGGAAGGTTTAGCTTCAAATCCATGCGATACAAATGATTTAGCATCAGATACTTGTTATATAAGTGATATAACTACAAATGCAGGGGAAACAAACGGGTTAGCTTTAAATACATGCAAAACACATGATTAAGCTGCAAATCAATGCGATGTAGAAGGTTTAGCTTCAAATCCATGCGATACAAATGATTTAGCATCAGATACTTGCGATATAATTGATATAGCTTCAAATGCAGGGGAAACAAACGAGTTACCTTCAAATCCACGCAAAACACATGATTAAGCTTCAAATCAATTCTATGTAGAAGGTTTAGCTTCAAATCCAAGCGAAACAAATGATTTAGCTTCAAACACTTGGGATATAAGCGATATAGCTTCAAATGCAGACGAATCAAACGAGTTAGCTTGAAAATCCATGCGATACGCATGATTTAGCTTCAAATCAATGCGAAGTAGAAGGGTTAGCTTCAAATCCATGCGAATCAAATGATTTAGGTTCAAATCAATAACATGTAGAAGGTTTAGCTTCAAATCAATGCTATGTAGAAGGTTTAGCTTCAAATCCACGCGAAACACATGATTTAGTTGCAAATCAATGCGATGTAGAAGGTTTAGCTTCAAATCAATGCTATGTAGAAGGTTTGGCTTCAAATCCATGCGATACAAATGATTTATTTTCAAACACTTAGGATATAAGTGATATAGATTCAAATGCAGACGAATCAAACGAGTTAGCTTCAAAATTCATGCGATACACATGACTTAGCTTCAAATCAATGCGAAGTAGAAGGATTTGCTTTAAATCCACGCGAAACAAATGATTTAGCTTTGAAGCTAAAATTGGAATATAATTGATATAGCTTCAAATGCAGACGAGATAGCTTCAAAATCCATGCGATACACATGATTTAGATTCAAATCAATGCGATGTAGAAGGTTTAGCTTCAAATCCACGCGAAACAAATGATTGAGCTTCAAACATTTGGGATAAAGGTGATATAGCTTCAACTGCATGCGAAACAAACGAGTTACCTTCAAATCCACGCGAAACACATGATTTAGCTTCAAATCAATGCGATGAGAAGGTTTAGCTTCAAATCCATACGAAACAAATGATTTAGCTTCAAATCAATGCGATGTAGAAGGTTTAGCTTCAAATCAATGCGATACACAAGATTTAGCTTCAAATCAATGCGAAGTAGAAGGCGTAGCTTCAAATCCATGCGAAATAAATGGTTTAGCTTCAAATACTTGTGATATACATTATTTAGCTACAACTGCCTGCGAAACAAACGAGTTAGCTTCAAATCCATACGAAACACATGATTTAGCTTCAAATCAATGCGATGTAGAAGGTTTAGCTTCAAATCCATGCGAAACAAATGATTGAGCTTCAAACACTTGGGATATAGTTGGTATAGCTTCAACTGCATGCGAAACAAACGAGTTACCTTCAAATTCACGCGAAATACATGAGTTAGCTTCAAATCAATGTGATGTAGAAGGTTTAGCTTCAAATCCATGCGAAACAATTGATTGAGCTTCAAACACTTGGGATAAAGGTGATATAGCTTCAGCTGCATGCGGAACAAACGAGTTACCTTCAAATCCACGCTAAACATGATTTAGCTTCAAATCAATGCGATGTAGAAGGTTTAGCTTCAAATCCATGCGATACACAAGATTTAGCTTCAAATCAATGCGATGTAGAAGGTTTAGCTTCAAATCCACGCGAAACAAATGATTGAGCTTCAAACACTTGGGATAAAGGTGATATAGCTTCAACTGCATGCGAAACAATCGAGTTACCTTCAAATCCACGCGAAACACATGATTTAGCTTCAAATCAATGCGATGTAGAAGGTTTAGCTTCAAATCCATGCGAAATAAATGATTTAGCTTCAAATCAATGCGAAGTAGAAGGCTTAGCTTCAAATCCATGCGAAACAAATGGTTTAGCTAGAAATACTTGTGATATACATTATTTAGCTACAACTGCATGCGAAACAAACGAGCTAGCTTCAAATTCATGCGAAACACATGATTTAGCTTCAAATCAATGCGATGTAGAAGGTTTAGCTTCAAATCCATGCGATACACAAGATTTAGCTTCAAATCAATGCGATGTAGAAGGTTTAGCTTCAAGTCCACTCGAAACAAATGATTGAGCTTCAAACACTTGGGATAAAGGTGATATAGCTTCATCTGCATGCGAAACAAACGAGTTACCTTCAAATCCACGCGAAACACATGATTTAGCTTCAAATCAATGCGAAGTAGAAGGATTAGCTTCAAATCCATGCGAATCAAATGATTTAGGTTCAAATCAATAACATGTAGAAGGTTTAGCTTCAAATCAATGCGATGTAGAAGGTTTAGATTCAAATCCGTGCGATACACAAGATTTAGCTTCAAATCAATGCGATGTAGAAGGTTTAGCTTCAAATCCACGCGAAACAAATGATTGAGCTTCAAACACTTGGGATAAAGGTGATATAGCTTCAACTGCATGCGAAACAAACGAGTTACCTTCAAATCCACGCGAAACACATGATTTAGCTTCAAATCAATGCGATGTAGAAGGTTTAGCTTCAAATCCATGCGAAACAAATGATTTAGCTTCAAATCAACGCGAAGTAGAAGGCTTAGCTTCAAATCCATGCGAAACAAATGGTTTAGCTAGAAATACTTGTGATATACATTATTTAGCTACAACTGCATGCGAAACAAACGAGTTAGCTTCAAATTCATGCGAAACACATGATTTAGCTTCAAGTCAAAGCGATGTAGAAGGTTTAGCTTCAAATCCATGCGATACACAAGATTTAGCTTCAAATCAATGCGATGTAGAAGGTTTAGCTTCAAATCCACTCGAAACAAATGATTGAGCACCAAACACTTGGGATAAAGGTGATATAGCTTCAACTGCATGCGAAACAATCGAGTTACCTTCAAATCCACGCGAAACACATGATTTAGCTTCAAATCAATGCGATGTAGAAGGTTTAGCTTCAAATCCATGCGAAACAAATGATTTAGCTTCAAATCAATTCGATGTAGAAGGTTTAGCTTCAAATCCATGCGAAACAAATGGTTTAGCTAGAAATACTTGTGATATACATTATTTAGCTACAACTGCATGCGAAACAAACGAGTTAGCTTCAAATTCATGCGAAACACATGATTTAGCTTCAAGTCAAAGCGATGTAGAAGGTTTAGCTTCAAATCCATGCGATACACAAGATTTAGCTTCAAATCAATGCGATGTAGAAGGTTTAGCTTCAAGTCCACTCGAAACAAATGATTGAGCTTCAAACACTTGGGATAAAGGTGATATAGCTTCATCTGCATGCGAAACAAACGAGTTACCTTCAAATCCACGCGAAACACATGATTTAGCTTCAAATCAATGCGAAGTAGAAGGATTAGCTTCAAATCCATGCGAATCAAATGATTTAGGTTCAAATCAATAACATGTAGAAGGTTTAGCTTCAAATCAATGCGATGTAGAAGGTTTAGATTCAAATCCGTGCGATACACAAGATTTAGCTTCAAATCAATGCGATGTAGAAGGTTTAGCTTCAAATCCACGCGAAACAAATGATTGAGCTTCAAACACTTGGGATAAAGGTGATATAGCTTCAACTGCATGCGAAACAAACGAGTTACCTTCAAATCCACGCGAAACACATGATTTAGCTTCAAATCAATGCGATGTAGAAGGTTTAGCTTCAAATCCATGCGAAACAAATGATTTAGCTTCAAATCAACGCGAAGTAGAAGGCTTAGCTTCAAATCCATGCGAAACAAATGGTTTAGCTAGAAATACTTGTGATATACATTATTTAGCTACAACTGCATGCGAAACAAACGAGTTAGCTTCAAATTCATGCGAAACACATGATTTAGCTTCAAGTCAAAGCGATGTAGAAGGTTTAGCTTCAAATCCATGCGATACACAAGATTTAGCTTCAAATCAATGCGATGTAGAAGGTTTAGCTTCAAATCCACTCGAAACAAATGATTGAGCACCAAACACTTGGGATAAAGGTGATATAGCTTCAACTGCATGCGAAACAAACGAGTTACCTTCAAATCCACGCGAAACATGATTTAGCTTCAAATCAATGCGATGTAGAAGGTTTAGCTTCAAATCCATGCGAAACAAATGATTTAGCTTCATATCAATGCGAAGTAGAAGGCTTAGCTTCAAATCCATGCGAAACAAATGGTTTAGCTAGAAATACTTGTGATATACATTATTTAGCTACAACTGCATGCGAAACAAACGAGTTAGCTTCAAATCCATGCGAAACACATGATTTAGCTTCAAATCAATGCGATGTAGAAGGTTTAGCTTCAAGTCCATGCGATACACAAGATTTAGCTTCAAATCAATGCGATGTAGAAGGTTTAGCTTCAAATCCACGCGAAACAAATGATTGAGCTTCAAACACTTGGGATATAGGTGATATAGCTTCAACTGCATGCGAAACAAACGAGTTACCTTCAAATCCACGCGAAACACATGATTTAGCTTCAAATCAATGCGATGTAGAAGGTTTAGCTTCAAATCCATGCGAAACAAATGATTTAGCTTCAAATCAATGCGAAGTAGAAGGCTTAGCTTCAAATCCATGCGAAACAAATGGTTTAGCTAGAAATACTTGTGATATACATTATTTAGCTACAACTGCATGCGAAACAAACGAGTTAGCTTCAAATTCATGCGAAACACATGATTTAGCTTCAAATCAATGCGATGTAGAAGGTTTAGCTTCAAATCCGTGCGACGCATATGATTTAGCTTCAAATACTTGCGATATAAGTGATATCGCTTCAAAAGCTGGAGGAACAAACGTGGTAGCTTCAATTCCATGCGAAACAAATGATTTAGCTTCAAATCAATGCGAAGTAGAAGGATTAGCTTCAAATCCATGCGAAACAAATGGTTTAGCTACAAATACTTGTGATATGCATTATGTAGCTACATCTGCATGCGAAACAAACGAGTTAGCTTCAAATCCATGCGAAACACATGATTTAGCTTCAAATCAATGCGATGTAGAAGGATTACCTTCAAATCCACGCGAAACACATGACTTAGCTTCAAATCAATGCGATGTAGAAGGTTTAGCTTCAAATCCATGCGAAACAAAAGATTTAGCTTCAAATCAATGCGATGTAGAAGGTTTAGCTTCAAATCAATGCGATACACAAGATTTAGCTTCAAATCAACGCGAAGTAGAAGGCTTAGCTTCAAATCCATGCGAAACAAATGGTTTAGCTTGAAATACTTGTGATATACATTATTTAGCTACAACTGCATGCGAAACAAACGAGTTAGCTTCAAATTCATGCGAAACACATGATTTAGCTTCAAGTCAAAGCGATGTAGAAGGTTTAGCTTCAAATCCATGCGATACACAAGATTTAGCTTCAAATCAATGCGATGTAGAAGGTTTAGCTTCAAATCCACTCGAAACAAATGATTGAGCACCAAACACTTGGGATAAAGGTGATATAGCTTCAACTGCATGCGAAACAATCGAGTTACCTTCAAATCCACGCGAAACACATGATTTAGCTTCAAATCAATGCGATGTAGAAGGTTTAGCTTCAAATCCATGCGAAACAAATGATTTAGCTTCAAATCAATTCGATGTAGAAGGTTTAGCTTCAAATCCATGCGATACACAAGATTTAGCTTCAAATCAATGCGATGTAGAAGGTTTAGCTTCAAATCCACGCGAAACAAATGATTGAGCTTCAAACACTTGGGATAAAGGTGATATAGCTTCAACTGCATGCGAAACAAACGAGTTACCTTCAAATCCACGCGAAACATGATTTAGCTTCAAATCAATGCGATGTAGAAGGTTTAGCTTCAAATCCATGCGAAACAAATGATTTAGCTTCATATCAATGCGAAGTAGAAGGCTTAGCTTCAAATCCATGCGAAACAAATGGTTTAGCTAGAAATACTTGTGATATACATTATTTAGCTACAACTGCATGCGAAACAAACGAGTTAGCTTCAAATCCATGCGAAACACATGATTTAGCTTCAAATCAATGCGATGTAGAAGGTTTAGCTTCAAGTCCATGCGATACACAAGATTTAGCTTCAAATCAATGCGATGTAGAAGGTTTAGCTTCAAATCCACGCGAAACAAATGATTGAGCTTCAAACACTTGGGATATAGGTGATATAGCTTCAACTGCATGCGAAACAAACGAGTTACCTTCAAATCCACGCGAAACACATGATTTAGCTTCAAATCAATGCGATGTAGAAGGTTTAGCTTCAAATCCATGCGAAACAAATGATTTAGCTTCAAATCAATTCGATGTAGAAGGTTTAGCTTCAAATCCATGCGATACACAAGATTTAGCTTCAAATCAATGCGATGTAGAAGGTTTAGCTTCAAATCCACGCGAAACAAATGATTGAGCTTCAAACACTTGGGATAAAGGTGATATAGCTTCAACTGCATGCGAAACAAACGAGTTACCTTCAAATCCACGCGAAACATGATTTAGCTTCAAATCAATGCGATGTAGAAGGTTTAGCTTCAAATCCATGCGAAACAAATGATTTAGCTTCATATCAATGCGAAGTAGAAGGCTTAGCTTCAAATCCATGCGAAACAAATGGTTTAGCTAGAAATACTTGTGATATACATTATTTAGCTACAACTGCATGCGAAACAAACGAGTTAGCTTCAAATCCATGCGAAACACATGATTTAGCTTCAAATCAATGCGATGTAGAAGGTTTAGCTTCAAGTCCATGCGATACACAAGATTTAGCTTCAAATCAATGCGATGTAGAAGGTTTAGCTTCAAATCCACGCGAAACAAATGATTGAGCTTCAAACACGTGGGATATAGGTGATATAGCTTCAACTGCATGCGAAACAAACGAGTTACCTTCAAATCCACGCGAAACACATGATTTAGCTTCAAATCAATGCGATGTAGAAGGTTTAGCTTCAAATCCATGCGAAACAAATGATTTAGCTTCAAATCAATGCGAAGTAGAAGGCTTAGCTTCAAATCCATGCGAAACAAATGGTTTAGCTAGAAATACTTGTGATATACATTATTTAGCTACAACTGCATGCGAAACAAACGAGTTAGCTTCAAATTCATGCGAAACACATGATTTAGCTTCAAATCAATGCGATGTAGAAGGTTTAGCTTCAAATCCGTGCGACGCATATGATTTAGCTTCAAATACTTGCGATATAAGTGATATCGCTTCAAAAGCTGGAGGAACAAACGTGGTAGCTTCAATTCCATGCGAAACAAATGATTTAGCTTCAAATCAATGCGAAGTAGAAGGATTAGCTTCAAATCCATGCGAAACAAATGGTTTAGCTACAAATACTTGTGATATGCATTATGTAGCTACATCTGCATGCGAAACAAACGAGTTAGCTTCAAATCCATGCGAAACACATGATTTAGCTTCAAATCAATGCGATGTAGAAGGATTACCTTCAAATCCACGCGAAACACATGACTTAGCTTCAAATCAATGCGATGTAGAAGGTTTAGCTTCAAATCCATGCGAAACAAATGATTTAGCTTCAAATCAATGCGATGTAGAAGGTTTAGCTTCAAATCAATGCGATACACAAGATTTAGCTTCAAATCAATGCGAAGTAGAAGGCGTAGCTTCAAATCCATGCGAAACACATGATTTAGCTTCAAATCAATGCGATGTAGAAGGTTTAGCTTCAAATCCATGCGAAACAAATGATTGAGCTTCAAACACTTGGGATATAGTTGGTATAGCTTCAACTGCATGCGAAACAAACGAGTTACCTTCAAATTCACGCGAAATACATGAGTTAGCTTCAAATCAATGTGATGTAGAAGGTTTAGCTTCAAATCCATGCGAAACAATTGATTGAGCTTCAAACACTTGGGATAAAAGTGATATAGCTTCAGCTGCATGTGAAACAAACGAGTTACCTTCAAATCCACGCGAAACATGATTTAGCTTCAAATCAATTCGATGTAGAAGCTTTAGCTTCAAATCCATTCGAAACAAATGATTTAGCTTCAAATCAATGCGAAGTAGAAGGCTTAGCTTCAAATCCATGCGAAACAAATGGTTTAGCTAGAAATACTTGTGATATACATTATTTAGCTACAACTGCATGCGAAACAAACGAGTTAGCTTCAAATTCATGCGAAACACATGATTTAGCTTCAAAACAATGCGATGTAGAAGGTTTAGCTTCAAATCCATGCGAAACAAATGATTTAGCTTCAAATCAATGCGAAGTAGAAGGCTTAGCTTCAAATCCATGCGAAACAAATGGTTTAGCTAGAAATACTTGTGATATACATTATTTAGCTACAACTGCCTGCGAAACAAACGAGTTAGCTTCAAATCCATGCGAAACACATGATTTAGCTTCAAAGCAATGCGATGTAGAAGGTTTAGCTTCAAATCCATGCGATACACAAGATTTAGCTTCAAATCAATGCGATGTAGAAAGTTTAGCTTCAAATCCACGCGAAACAAATGATTGAGCTTCAAACACTTGGGATAAAGGTGATATAGCTTCAACTGCATGCGAAACAAACGAGTTACCTTCAAATCCACGCGAAACACATGATTTAGCTTCAAATCAATGCGATGTAGAAGGTTTAGCTTCAAATCAATGCGATGTAGAAAGTTCAGCTTCAAATCCATGCGACACATATGATTTAGCTTCAAATACTTGCGATATAAGTGATATAGCTTCAAAAGCAGGAGGAACAAACGAGGTAGCTTCAATTCCTCGCGAAATAAATGATTTAGCTTCAAATCAATGCGAAGTAGAAGGCTTAGCTTCAAATCCATGCGAAACAAATGGAGAAGCTACAAATGCTTGTGATATACATTATTTAGCTACAACTGCATGCGAAACAAACGAGTTAGCTTCAAATCCATGCGAAACACATTAGTTAGCTGCAAATCAGTGCGAAGTCGTAGGCTCATTTTCAAATCAATGCGATTCAAATGGTTCATCTTCAAATACTTGTGAAAGACATGATTTAGCTTCAACTGCATGCGAAACAAACGAGTTAGCTTGAAATCCGTGCGAAACACATGATTTAGGTTCAAATCAATGCGATGTAGAAGGTTTAGCTTCAAATCCATGCGATCTAGAAGGTTTAGCTTCAAATCCATGCGAAACAAATGATTTAGCTTCAAATCAATGCGAAGTAGAAGGCTTAGCTTCAAATCCATGCGAAACAAATGGATAAGCTACAAATGCTTGTGATATACTTTATTTAGCTACAACTGCATGCGAAACAAACGAGTTAGCTTCAAATCCATGCGAAACACATGATTTAGCTTCAAATCAATGCGATGTAGAAGGTTTAGCTTCAAATCCATGCGAAACAAATGATTGAGCTTCAAACACTTGGGATATAGTTGGTATAGCTTCAACTGCATGCGAAACAAACGAGTTACCTTCAAATTCACGCGAAATACATGAGTTAGCTTCAAATCAATGTGATGTAGAAGGTTTAGCTTCAAATCCATGCGAAACAATTGATTGAGCTTCAAACACTTGGGATAAAAGTGATATAGCTTCAGCTGCATGTGAAACAAACGAGTTACCTTCAAATCCACGCGAAACATGATTTAGCTTCAAATCAATTCGATGTAGAAGCTTTAGCTTCAAATCCATTCGAAACAAATGATTTAGCTTCAAATCAATGCGAAGTAGAAGGCTTAGCTTCAAATCCATGCGAAACAAATGGTTTAGCTAGAAATACTTGTGATATACATTATTTAGCTACAACTGCATGCGAAACAAACGAGTTAGCTTCAAATTCATGCGAAACACATGATTTAGCTTCAAAACAATGCGATGTAGAAGGTTTAGCTTCAAATCCATGCGAAACAAATGATTTAGCTTCAAATCAATGCGAAGTAGAAGGCTTAGCTTCAAATCCATGCGAAACAAATGGTTTAGCTAGAAATACTTGTGATATACATTATTTAGCTACAACTGCCTGCGAAACAAACGAGTTAGCTTCAAATCCATGCGAAACACATGATTTAGCTTCAAAGCAATGCGATGTAGAAGGTTTAGCTTCAAATCCATGCGATACACAAGATTTAGCTTCAAATCAATGCGATGTAGAAAGTTTAGCTTCAAATCCACGCGAAACAAATGATTGAGCTTCAAACACTTGGGATAAAGGTGATATAGCTTCAACTGCATGCGAAACAAACGAGTTACCTTCAAATCCACGCGAAACACATGATTTAGCTTCAAATCAATGCGATGTAGAAGGTTTAGCTTCAAATCAATGCGATGTAGAAAGTTCAGCTTCAAATCCATGCGACACATATGATTTAGCTTCAAATACTTGCGATATAAGTGATATAGCTTCAAAAGCAGGAGGAACAAACGAGGTAGCTTCAATTCCTCGCGAAATAAATGATTTAGCTTCAAATCAATGCGAAGTAGAAGGCTTAGCTTCAAATCCATGCGAAACAAATGGAGAAGCTACAAATGCTTGTGATATACATTATTTAGCTACAACTGCATGCGAAACAAACGAGTTAGCTTCAAATCCATGCGAAACACATTAGTTAGCTGCAAATCAGTGCGAAGTCGTAGGCTCATTTTCAAATCAATGCGATTCAAATGGTTCATCTTCAAATACTTGTGAAAGACATGATTTAGCTTCAACTGCATGCGAAACAAACGAGTTAGCTTGAAATCCGTGCGAAACACATGATTTAGGTTCAAATCAATGCGATGTAGAAGGTTTAGCTTCAAATCCATGCGATCTAGAAGGTTTAGCTTCAAATCCATGCGAAACAAATGATTTAGCTTCAAATCAATGCGAAGTAGAAGGCTTAGCTTCAAATCCATGCGAAACAAATGGATAAGCTACAAATGCTTGTGATATACTTTATTTAGCTACAACTGCATGCGAAACAAACGAGTTAGCTTCAAATCCATGCGAAACACATGATTTAGCTTCAAATCAATGCGATGTAGAAGGTTTAGCTTCAAATCCAAGCGAAACACATATGATTTAGCTTCAAATACTTGCGATATAAATGAAGTAACTTCAAATGCTGAGGATACAATCAAGTTAGTTTCAAATCCATGCAAAACACATGATTAAGCTTCAAATCCATGGGCAACACATGATTTAGGTTCATTGTCATGGTAAACACATGATTTAGCTTCACATACGTGCGAAACAAATGGTTTAGCTTCTAATAGTTGATATATACATGATATAGCTCCTACTGTATGCGAAACAAACGAGTTAGCTTCAAATCCATGCGAAAGACATGATTCAGATGCAAATCATTGCGATGTAGAAGGTTTAGCTTCAAATCCATGCTAAACACATGATTTAGCTTCAAAACCATGGGATGTAGAAGGTTTAGCTTCAAACCCATGCGAAACGAATGATTTAGCAACAAATACTTGCGAATATAAGTGATATAGCTTCAAATGCAGGCGAAACAAACGAGTTAGCTTCAAATCCATGCGAAATACATGATTTAGCTTCAAATCAATTGGAAGTAGAAGGCTTTGCTTCAAATCCAAGCGAAACACATGATTTAGCTTCAAATTAATGCGATGTAGAAGGTTTAGCTTCAAATCAATGCGATGTAGAAGGTTTAGCTTCAAATCCATGCGATACACAAGATTTAGCTTCAAGTCAATGCGATGTAGAAGTTTTAGCTTCAAATCCATGCGAAACAAATGGTTTAGCTAGAAATACTTGTGATATACATTATTTAGCTATAACTGCATGCGAAACAAACGAGTTAGCTTCAAATTCATGCGAAACACATGATTTAGCTTCAAATCAATGCGATGTAGAAGGTTTAGCTTCAAATCCATGCGATACACAAGATTTAGCTTCAAATCAATGCGATGTAGAAGGTTTAGCTTCAAATCCACGCTAAACAAATGATTGAGCTTCAAACATTTGGGATAAAGGTGATATAGCTTCAACTGCATGCGAAACAAACGAGTTACCTTCAAATCCACGCGAAACACATGATTTAGCTTCAAATCAATGCGATGTAGAAGGTTTAGCTTCAAATCAATGCGATGTAGAAGGTTTAGCTTCAAATCAATGCGATACACAAGATTTAGCTTCAAATCAATGCGAAGTAGAAGGCGTAGCTTCAAATCCATGCGAAATAAATGGATTAGCTACAAATACTTGTGATATACATTATTTAGCTACAACTGCCTGCGAAACAAACGAGTTAGCTTCAAATCCATACGTAACACATGATTTAGCTTCAAATCAATGCGATGTAGAAGTTTTAGCTTCAAATCCATGCGAAACAAATGATTGAGCTTCTAACACTTGGGATATAGTTGGTATAGCTTCAACTGCATGCGAAACAAACGAGTTACCTTCAAATTCACGCGAAATACATGAGTTAGCTTCAAATCAATGTGATGTAGAAGGTTCAGCTTCAAATCCATGCGAAACAATTGATTGAGCTTCAAACACTTGGGATAAAGGTGATATAGCTTCAGCTGCATGCGAAACAAACGAGTTACCTTCAAATCCACGCGTAACATGATTTAGCTTCAAATCAATGCGATGTAGAAGGTTTAGCTTCAAATCCATGCGATACACAAGATTTAGCTTCAAATCAATGCGATGTAGAAGGTTTAGCTTCAACTCCACGCGAAACAAATGATTGAGCTTCAAACACTTGGGATAAAGGTGATATTGCTTCAACTGCATGCGAAACAAACGAGTTACATTCAAATCCACGCGAAACACATGATTTAGCTTCAAATCAATGCGATGTAGAAGGTTTAGCTTCAAATCCATGCGAAATAAATGATTGAGCTTCAAACACTTGGGATAAAGGTGATATAGCTTCAGCTGCATGCGAAACAAACGAGTTACCTTCAAATCCACGCGAAACATGATTTAGCTTCAAATCAATGCGATGTAGAAGGTTTAGCTTCAAATCCATGCGAAACAAATGATTGAGCTTCAAACATTTGGGATAAAGGTGATATAGCTTCAACTGCATGCGAAACAAACGAGTTACCTTCAAATCCACGCGAAACACATGATTTAGCTTCAAATCAATGCGATGAGAAGGTTTAGCTTCAAATCCATGCGAAACAAATGATTTAGCTTCAAATCAATGCGATGTAGAAGGTTTAGCTTCAAATCAATGCGATACACAAGATTTAGCTTCAAATCCATGCGAAACAAATGGTTTAGCTAGAAATACTTGTGATATACATTATTTAGCTACAACTGCATGCGAAACAAACGAGTTAGCTTCAAATTCATGCGAAACACATGATTTAGCTTCAAATCAATGCGATGTAGAAGGTTTAGCTTCAAATCCATGCGATACACAAGATTTAGCTTCAAATCAATGCGATGTAGAAGGATTAGCTTCAAATCCACGCGAAACAAATGATTGAGCTTCAAACACTTGGGATAAATGTGATATAGCTTCAGCTGCATGTGAAACAAACGAGTTACCTTCAAATCCACGCGAAACATGATTTAGCTTCAAATCAATGCGATGTAGAAGCTTTAGCTTCAAATCCATGCGAAACAAATGGTTTAGCTAGAAATACTTGTGATATACATTATTTAGCTATAACTGCATGCGAAACAAACGAGTTAGCTTCAAATTCATGCGAAACACATGATTTAGCTTCAAATCAATGCGATGTAGAAGGTTTAGCTTCAAATCCATGCGATACACAAGATTTAGCTTCAAATCAATGCGATGTAGAAGGTTTAGCTTCAAATCCACGCTAAACAAATGATTGAGCTTCAAACATTTGGGATAAAGGTGATATAGCTTCAACTGCATGCGAAACAAACGAGTTACCTTCAAATCCACGCGAAACACATGATTTAGCTTCAAATCAATGCGATGTAGAAGGTTTAGCTTCAAATCAATGCGATGTAGAAGGTTTAGCTTCAAATCAATGCGATACACAAGATTTAGCTTCAAATCAATGCGAAGTAGAAGGCGTAGCTTCAAATCCATGCGAAATAAATGGATTAGCTACAAATACTTGTGATATACATTATTTAGCTACAACTGCCT
Organism: Megalopta genalis; assembly: GCF_051020955.1. Classification (NCBI taxonomy): domain Eukaryota; kingdom Metazoa; phylum Arthropoda; class Insecta; order Hymenoptera; family Halictidae; genus Megalopta; species Megalopta genalis. The sequence goes on along the minus strand of NW_027476593.1, from coordinate 15,180 downwards.
GCGAAACAAACGAGTTAGCTTCAAATCCATACGTAACACATGATTTAGCTTCAAATCAATGCGATGTAGAAGTTTTAGCTTCAAATCCATGCGAAACAAATGATTGAGCTTCTAACACTTGGGATATAGTTGGTATAGCTTCAACTGCATGCGAAACAAACGAGTTACCTTCAAATTCACGCGAAATACATGAGTTAGCTTCAAATCAATGTGATGTAGAAGGTTCAGCTTCAAATCCATGCGAAACAATTGATTGAGCTTCAAACACTTGGGATAAAGGTGATATAGCTTCAGCTGCATGCGAAACAAACGAGTTACCTTCAAATCCACGCGTAACATGATTTAGCTTCAAATCAATGCGATGTAGAAGGTTTAGCTTCAAATCCATGCGAAACAAATGATTGAGCTTCAAACATTTGGGATAAAGGTGATATAGCTTCAACTGCATGCGAAACAAACGAGTTACCTTCAAATCCACGCGAAACACATGATTTAGCTTCAAATCAATGCGATGAGAAGGTTTAGCTTCAAATCCATGCGAAACAAATGATTTAGCTTCAAATCAATGCGATGTAGAAGGTTTAGCTTCAAATCAATGCGATACACAAGATTTAGCTTCAAATCCATGCGAAACAAATGGTTTAGCTAGAAATACTTGTGATATACATTATTTAGCTACAACTGCATGCGAAACAAACGAGTTAGCTTCAAATTCATGCGAAACACATGATTTAGCTTCAAATCAATGCGATGTAGAAGGTTTAGCTTCAAATCCATGCGATACACAAGATTTAGCTTCAAATCAATGCGATGTAGAAGGATTAGCTTCAAATCCACGCGAAACAAATGATTGAGCTTCAAACACTTGGGATAAATGTGATATAGCTTCAGCTGCATGTGAAACAATCGAGTTACCTTCAAATCCACGCGAAACATGATTTAGCTTCAAATCAATGCGATGTAGAAGCTTTAGCTTCAAATCCATGCGAAACAAATGGTTTAGCTAGAAATACTTGTGATATACATTATTTAGCTATAACTGCATGCGAAACAAACGAGTTAGCTTCAAATTCATGCGAAACACATGATTTAGCTTCAAATCAATGCGATGTAGAAGGTTTAGCTTCAAATCCATGCGATACACAAGATTTAGCTTCAAATCAATGCGATGTAGAAGGTTTAGCTTCAAATCCACGCTAAACAAATGATTGAGCTTCAAACATTTGGGATAAAGGTGATATAGCTTCAACTGCATGCGAAACAAACGAGTTACCTTCAAATCCACGCGAAACACATGATTTAGCTTCAAATCAATGCGATGTAGAAGGTTTAGCTTCAAATCAATGCGATGTAGAAAGTTCAGCTTCAAATCCATGCGACACATATGATTTAGCTTCAAATACTTGCGATATAAGTGATATAGCTTCAAAAGCAGGAGGAACAAACGAGGTAGCTTCAATTCCTCGCGAAATAAATGATTTAGCTTCAAATCAATGCGAAGTAGAAGGCTTGGCTTCAAATCCATGCGAAACAAATGGAGAAGCTACAAATGCTTGTGATATACATTATTTAGCTACAACTGCATGCGAAACAAACGAGTTAGCTTCAAATCCATGCGAAACACATTAGTTAGCTGCAAATCAGTGCGAAGTCGTAGGCTCATTTTCAAATCAATGCGATTCAAATGGTTCATCTTCAAATACTTGTGAAAGACATGATTTAGCTTCAACTGCATGCGAAACAAACGAGTTAGCTTGAAATCCGTGCGAAACACATGATTTAGGTTCAAATCAATGCGATGTAGAAGGTTTAGCTTCAAATCCATGCGATCTAGAAGGTTTAGCTTCAAATCCATGCGAAACAAATGATTTAGCTTCAAATCAATGCGAAGTAGAAGGCTTAGCTTCAAATCCATGCGAAACAAATGGATAAGCTACAAATGCTTGTGATATACTTTATTTAGCTACAACTGCATGCGAAACAAACGAGTTAGCTTCAAATCCATGCGAAACACATGATTTAGCTTCAAATCAATGCGATGTAGAAGGTTTAGCTTCAAATCAATGCGATACACAATATTTAGCTTCAAATCAATGCGAAGTAGAAGGCGTAGCTTCAAATCCATGCGAAATAAATGGATTAGCTACAAATACTTGTGATATACATTATTTAGCTACAACTGCCTGCGAAACAAACGAGTTAGCTTCAAATCCATACGTAACACATGATTTAGCTTCAAATCAATGCGATGTAGAAGTTTTAGCTTCAAATCCATGCGAAACAAATGATTGAGCTTCTAACACTTGGGATATAGTTGGTATAGCTTCAACTGCATGCGAAACAAACGAGTTACCTTCAAATTCACGCGAAATACATGAGTTAGCTTCAAATCAATGTGATGTAGAAGGTTCAGCTTCAAATCCATGCGAAACAATTGATTGAGCTTCAAACACTTGGGATAAAGGTGATATAGCTTCAGCTGCATGCGAAACAAACGAGTTACCTTCAAATCCACGCGTAACATGATTTAGCTTCAAATCAATGCGATGTAGAAGGTTTAGCTTCAAATCCATGCGATACACAAGATTTAGCTTCAAATCAATGCGATGTAGAAGGTTTAGCTTCAACTCCACGCGAAACAAATGATTGAGCTTCAAACACTTGGGATAAAGGTGATATTGCTTCAACTGCATGCGAAACAAACGAGTTACATTCAAATCCACGCGAAACACATGATTTAGCTTCAAATCAATGCGATGTAGAAGGTTTAGCTTCAAATCCATGCGAAATAAATGATTGAGCTTCAAACACTTGGGATAAAGGTGATATAGCTTCAGCTGCATGCGAAACAAACGAGTTACCTTCAAATCCACGCGAAACATGATTTAGCTTCAAATCAATGCGATGTAGAAGGTTTAGCTTCAAATCCATGCGAAACAAATGATTGAGCTTCAAACATTTGGGATAAAGGTGATATAGCTTCAACTGCATGCGAAACAAACGAGTTACCTTCAAATCCACGCGAAACACATGATTTAGCTTCAAATCAATGCGATGAGAAGGTTTAGCTTCAAATCCATGCGAAACAAATGATTTAGCTTCAAATCAATGCGATGTAGAAGGTTTAGCTTCAAATCAATGCGATACACAAGATTTAGCTTCAAATCCATGCGAAACAAATGGTTTAGCTAGAAATACTTGTGATATACATTATTTAGCTACAACTGCATGCGAAACAAACGAGTTAGCTTCAAATTCATGCGAAACACATGATTTAGCTTCAAATCAATGCGATGTAGAAGGTTTAGCTTCAAATCCATGCGATACACAAGATTTAGCTTCAAATCAATGCGATGTAGAAGGATTAGCTTCAAATCCACGCGAAACAAATGATTGAGCTTCAAACACTTGGGATAAATGTGATATAGCTTCAGCTGCATGTGAAACAATCGAGTTACCTTCAAATCCACGCGAAACATGATTTAGCTTCAAATCAATGCGATGTAGAAGCTTTAGCTTCAAATCCATGCGAAACAAATGGTTTAGCTAGAAATACTTGTGATATACATTATTTAGCTATAACTGCATGCGAAACAAACGAGTTAGCTTCAAATTCATGCGAAACACATGATTTAGCTTCAAATCAATGCGATGTAGAAGGTTTAGCTTCAAATCCATGCGATACACAAGATTTAGCTTCAAATCAATGCGATGTAGAAGGTTTAGCTTCAAATCCACGCTAAACAAATGATTGAGCTTCAAACATTTGGGATAAAGGTGATATAGCTTCAACTGCATGCGAAACAAACGAGTTACCTTCAAATCCACGCGAAACACATGATTTAGCTTCAAATCAATGCGATGTAGAAGGTTTAGCTTCAAATCCATGCGAAATAAATGATTGAGCTTCAAACACTTGGGATAAAGGTGATATAGCTTCAGCTGCATGCGAAACAAACGAGTTACCTTCAAATCCACGCGAAACATGATTTAGCTTCAAATCAATGCGATGTAGAAGGTTTAGCTTCAAATCCATGCGAAACAAATGATTGAGCTTCAAACATTTGGGATAAAGGTGATATAGCTTCAACTGCATGCGAAACAAACGAGTTACCTTCAAATCCACGCGAAACACATGATTTAGCTTCAAATCAATGCGATGAGAAGGTTTAGCTTCAAATCCATGCGAAACAAATGATTTAGCTTCAAATCAATGCGATGTAGAAGGTTTAGCTTCAAATCAATGCGATACACAAGATTTAGCTTCAAATCCATGCGAAACAAATGGTTTAGCTAGAAATACTTGTGATATACATTATTTAGCTACAACTGCATGCGAAACAAACGAGTTAGCTTCAAATTCATGCGAAACACATGATTTAGCTTCAAATCAATGCGATGTAGAAGGTTTAGCTTCAAATCCATGCGATACACAAGATTTAGCTTCAAATCAATGCGATGTAGAAGGATTAGCTTCAAATCCACGCGAAACAAATGATTGAGCTTCAAACACTTGGGATAAATGTGATATAGCTTCAGCTGCATGTGAAACAATCGAGTTACCTTCAAATCCACGCGAAACATGATTTAGCTTCAAATCAATGCGATGTAGAAGCTTTAGCTTCAAATCCATGCGAAACAAATGGTTTAGCTAGAAATACTTGTGATATACATTATTTAGCTATAACTGCATGCGAAACAAACGAGTTAGCTTCAAATTCATGCGAAACACATGATTTAGCTTCAAATCAATGCGATGTAGAAGGTTTAGCTTCAAATCCATGCGATACACAAGATTTAGCTTCAAATCAATGCGATGTAGAAGGTTTAGCTTCAAATCCACGCTAAACAAATGATTGAGCTTCAAACATTTGGGATAAAGGTGATATAGCTTCAACTGCATGCGAAACAAACGAGTTACCTTCAAATCCACGCGAAACACATGATTTAGCTTCAAATCAATGCGATGTAGAAGGTTTAGCTTCAAATCAATGCGATGTAGAAAGTTCAGCTTCAAATCCATGCGACACATATGATTTAGCTTCAAATACTTGCGATATAAGTGATATAGCTTCAAAAGCAGGAGGAACAAACGAGGTAGCTTCAATTCCTCGCGAAATAAATGATTTAGCTTCAAATCAATGCGAAGTAGAAGGCTTGGCTTCAAATCCATGCGAAACAAATGGAGAAGCTACAAATGCTTGTGATATACATTATTTAGCTACAACTGCATGCGAAACAAACGAGTTAGCTTCAAATCCATGCGAAACACATTAGTTAGCTGCAAATCAGTGCGAAGTCGTAGGCTCATTTTCAAATCAATGCGATTCAAATGGTTCATCTTCAAATACTTGTGAAAGACATGATTTAGCTTCAACTGCATGCGAAACAAACGAGTTAGCTTGAAATCCGTGCGAAACACATGATTTAGGTTCAAATCAATGCGATGTAGAAGGTTTAGCTTCAAATCCATGCGATCTAGAAGGTTTAGCTTCAAATCCATGCGAAACAAATGATTTAGCTTCAAATCAATGCGAAGTAGAAGGCTTAGCTTCAAATCCATGCGAAACAAATGGATAAGCTACAAATGCTTGTGATATACTTTATTTAGCTACAACTGCATGCGAAACAAACGAGTTAGCTTCAAATCCATGCGAAACACATGATTTAGCTTCAAATCAATGCGATGTAGAAGGTTTAGCTTCAAATCCAAGCGAAACACATATGATTTAGCTTCAAATACTTGCAATATAAATGAAGTAACTTCAAATGCTGAGGATACAATCAAGTTAGTTTCAAATCCATGCAAAACACATGATTAAGCTTCAAATCCATGGGCAACACATGATTTAGGTTCATTGTCATGGTAAACACATGATTTAGCTTCACATACGTGCGAAACAAATGGTTTAGCTTCTAATAGTTGATATATACATGATATAGCTCCTACTGTATGCGAAACAAACGAGTTAGCTTCAAATCCATGCGAAAGACATGATTCAGATGCAAATCATTGCGATGTAGAAGGTTTAGCTTCAAATCCATGCTAAACACATGATTTAGCTTCAAATCCATGGGATGTAGAAGGTTTAGCTTCAAACCCATGCGAAACGAATGATTTAGCAACAAATACTTGCGAATATAAGTGATATAGCTTCAAATGCAGGCGAAACAAACGAGTTAGCTTCAAATCCATGCGAAATACATGATTTAGCTTCAAATCAATTGGAAGTAGAAGGCTTTGCTTCAAATCCAAGCGAAACACATGATTTAGCTTCAAATTAATGCGATGTAGAAGGTTTAGCTTCAAATCAATGCGATGTAGAAGGTTTAGCTTCAAATCCATGCGATACACAAGATTTAGCTTCAAGTCAATGCGATGTAGAAGTTTAGTTTCAAGTCCACGCGAAACAATGATTGAGCTTCAAACACTTGGGATAAAGGTGATATAGCTTCAACTGCATGCGAAACAAACGAGTTACCTTCAAATCCACGCGAAACACATGATTTAGCTTCAAATCAATGCGATGTAGAAGGTTTAGCTTCAAATCAATACGATGTAGAAGGTTTAGCTTCAAATCAATGCGATACACAAGATTTAGCTTCAAATCAATGCGAAGTAGAAGGCGTAGCTTCAAATCCATGCGAAATAAATGGATTAGCTACAAATACTTGTGATATACATTATTTAGCTACAACTGCCTGCGAAACAAACGAGTTAGCTTCAAATCCATACGTAACACATGATTTAGCTTCAAATCAATGCGATGTAGAAGTTTTAGCTTCAAATCCATGCGAACAAATGATTGAGCTTCTAACACTTGGGATATAGTTGGTATAGCTTCAACTGCATGCGAAACAACGAGTTACCTTCAAATTCACGCGAAATACATGAGTTAGCTTCAAATCAATGTGATGTAGAAGGTTCAGCTTCAAATCCATGCGAAACAATTGATTGAGCTTCAAACACTTGGGATAAAGGTGATATAGCTTCAGCTGCATGCGAAACAAACGAGTTACCTTCAAATCCACGCGTAACATGATTTAGCTTCAAATCAATGCGATGTAGAAGGTTTAGCTTCAAATCCATGCGATACACAAGATTTAGCTTCAAATCAATGCGATGTAGAAGGTTTAGCTTCTAATCCACGCGAAACAAATGATTGAGCTTCAAACACTTGGGATAAAGGTGATATTGCTTCAACTGCATGCGAAACAAACGAGTTACATTCAAATCCACGCGAAACACATGATTTAGCTTCAAATCAATGCGATGTAGAAGGTTTAGCTTCAAATCCATGCGAAATAAATGATTGAGCTTCAAACACTTGGGATAAAGGTGATATAGCTTCAGCTGCATGCGAAACAAACGAGTTACCTTCAAATCCACGCGAAACATGATTTAGCTTCAAATCAATGCGATGTAGAAGGTTTAGCTTCAAATCCATGCGAAACAAATGATTGAGCTTCAAACATTTGGGATAAAGGTGATATAGCTTCAACTGCATGCGAAACAAACGAGTTACCTTCAAATCCACGCGAAACACATGATTTAGCTTCAAATCAATGCGATGAGAAGGTTTAGCTTCAAATCCATGCGAAACAAATGATTTAGCTTCAAATCAATGCGATGTAGAAGGTTTAGCTTCAAATCAATGCGATACACAAGATTTAGCTTCAAATCCATGCGAAACAAATGGTTTAGCTAGAAATACTTGTGATATACATTATTTAGCTACAACTGCATGCGAAACAAACGAGTTAGCTTCAAATTCATGCGAAACACATGATTTAGCTTCAAATCAATGCGATGTAGAAGGTTTAGCTTCAAATCCATGCGAAACACATGATTTAACTTCAAATCAATGCGATGTAGAAGGTTTAGCTTCAAATCCAAGCGAAACACATATGATTTAGCTTCAAATACTTGCGATATAAATGAAGTAACTTCAAATGCTGAGGATACAATCAAGTTAGTTTCAAATCCATGCAAAACACATGATTAAGCTTCAAATCCATGGGCAACACATGATTTAGGTTCATTGTCATGGTAAACACATGATTTAGCTCACATACGTGCGAAACAAATGGTTTAGCTTCTAATAGTTGATATATACATGATATAGCTCCTACTGTATGCGAAACAAACGAGTTAGCTTCAAATCCATGCGAAAGACATGATTCAGATGCAAATCATTGCGATGTAGAAGGTTTAGCTTCAAATCCATGCTAAACACATGATTTAGCTTCAAATCCATGGGATGTAGAAGGTTTAGCTTCAAACCCATGCGAAACGAATGATTAGCAACAAATACTTGCGAATATAAGTGATATAGCTTCAAATGCAGGCGAAACAAACGAGTTAGCTTCAAATCCATGCGAAATACATGATTTAGCTTCAAATCAATTGGAAGTAGAGGCTTTGCTTCAAATCCAAGCGAAACACATGATTTAGCTTCAAATTAATGCGATGTAGAAGGTTTAGCTTCAAATCAATGCGATGTAGAAGGTTTAGCTTCAAATCCATGCGATACACAAGATTTAGCTTCAAGTCAATGCGATGTAGAAGGTTTAGTTTCAAGTCCACGCGAAACAAATGATTGAGCTTCAACACTTGGGATAAAGGTGATATAGCTTCAACTGCATGCGAAACAAACGAGTTACCTTCAAATCCACGCGAAACACATGATTTAGCTTCAAATCAATGCGATGTAGAAGGTTTAGCTTCAAATCAATGCGATGTAGAAGGTTTAGCTTCAAATCAATGCGATACACAAGATTTAGCTTCAAATCAATGCGAAGTAGAAGGCGTAGCTTCAAATCCATGCGAAATAAATGGATTAGCTACAAATACTTGTGATATACATTATTTAGCTACAACTGCCTGCGAAACAAACGAGTTAGCTTCAAATCCATACGTAACACATGATTTAGCTTCAAATCAATGCGATGTAGAAGTTTTAGCTTCAAATCCATGCGAAACAAATGATTGAGCTTCTAACACTTGGGATATAGTTGGTATAGCTTCAACTGCATGCGAAACAAACGAGTTACCTTCAAATTCACGCGAAATACATGAGTTAGCTTCAAATCAATGTGATGTAGAAGGTTCAGCTTCAAATCCATGCGAAACAATTGATTGAGCTTCAAACACTTGGGATAAAGGTGATATAGCTTCAGCTGCATGCGAAACAAACGAGTTACCTTCAAATCCACGCGTAACATGATTTAGCTTCAAATCAATGCGATGTAGAAGGTTTAGCTTCAAATCCATGCGATACACAAGATTTAGCTTCAAATCAATGCGATGTAGAAGGTTTAGCTTCAACTCCACGCGAAACAAATGATTGAGCTTCAAACACTTGGGATAAAGGTGATATTGCTTCAACTGCATGCGAAACAAACGAGTTACATTCAAATCCACGCGAAACACATGATTTAGCTTCAAATCAATGCGATGTAGAAGGTTTAGCTTCAAATCCATGCGAAATAAATGATTGAGCTTCAAACACTTGGGATAAAGGTGATATAGCTTCAGCTGCATGCGAAACAAACGAGTTACCTTCAAATCCACGCGAAACATGATTTAGCTTCATATCAATGCGATGTAGAAGGTTTAGCTTCAAATCCATGCGAAACAAATGATTGAGCTTCAAACATTTGAGATAAAGGTGATATAGCTTCAACTGCATGCGAAACAAACGAGTTACCTTCAAATCCACGCGAAACACATGATTTAGCTTCAAATCAATGCGATGAGAAGGTTTAGCTTCAAATCCATGCGAAACAAATGATTTAGCTTCAAATCAATGCGATGTAGAAGGTTTAGCTTCAAATCAATGCGATACACAAGATTTAGCTTCAAATCCATGCGAAACAAATGGTTTAGCTAGAAATACTTGTGATATTCATTATTTAGCTACAACTGCATGCGAAACAAACGAGTTAGCTTCAAATTCATGCGAAACACATGATTTAGCTTCAAATCAATGCGATGTAGAAGGTTTAGCTTCAAATCCATGCGATACACAAGATTTAGCTTCAAATCAATGCGATGTAGAAGGATTAGCTTCAAATCCACGCGAAACAAATGATTGAGCTTCAACACTTGGGATAAATGTGATATAGCTTCAGCTGCATGTGAAACAAACGAGTTACCTTCAAATCCACGCGAAACATGATTTAGCTTCAAATCAATGCGATGTAGAAGCTTTAGCTTCAAATCCATGCGAAACAAATGGTTTAGCTAGAAATACTTGTGATATACATTATTTAGCTATAAGTGCATGCGAAACAAACGAGTTAGCTTCAAATTCATGCGAAACACATGATTTAGCTTCAAATCAATGCGATGTAGAAGGTTTAGCTTCAAATCCATGCGATACACAAGATTTAGCTTCAAATCAATGCGATGTAGAAGGTTTAGCTTCAAATCCACGCTAAACAAATGATTGAGCTTCAAACATTTGGGATAAAGGTGATATAGCTTCAACTGCATGCGAAACAAACGAGTTACCTTCAAATCCACGCGAAACACATTAGTTTGCTGCAAATCAGTGCGAAGTCGTAGGCTCATTTTCAAATCAATGCGATTCAAATGGTTCATCTTCAAATACTTGTGAAAGACATGATTTAGGTTCAACTGCATGCGAAACAAACGAGTTAGCTTGAAATCCGTGCGAACACATGATTTAGGTTCAAATCAATGCGATGTAGAAGGTTTAGCTTCAAATCCATGCGATCTAGAAGGTTTAGCTTCAAATCCATGCGAAACAAATGATTTAGCTTCAAATCAATGCGAAGTAGAAGGCTTAGCTTCAAATCCATGCGAAACAAATGGATAAGCTACAAATGCTTGTGATATAATTTATTTAGCTACAACTGCATGCGAAACAAACGAGTTAGCTTCAAATCCATGCGAAACACATGATTTAGCTTCAAATCAATGCGATGTAGAAGGTTTAGCTTCAAATCCAAGCGAAACACATATGATTTAGCTTCAAATACTTGCGATATAAATGAAATAACTTCAAATGCTGAGGATACAATCAAGTTAGTTTCAAATCCATGCAAAACACATGATTAAGCTTCAAATCCATGGGCAACACATGATTTAGGTTCATTGTCATGGTAAACACATGATTTAGCTTCACATACGTGCGAAACAAATGGTATAGCTTCTAATAGTTGATATATACATGATATAGCTCCTACTGTATGCGAAACAAACGAGTTAGCTTCAAATCCATGCGAAAGACATGATTCAGATGCAAATCATTGCGATGTAGAAGGTTTAGCTTCAAATCCATGCTAAACACATGATTTAGCTTCAAATCCATGGGATGTAGAAGGTTTAGCTTCAAACCCATGCGAAACGAATGATTTAGCAACAAATACTTGCGAATATAAGTGATATAGCTTCAAATGCAGGCGAAACAAACGAGTTAGCTTCAAATCCACGCGAAACACATGATTTAGCTTCAAATCAATGCGATGTAGAAGGTTCAGCTTCAAATCCATGCGAAACAATTGATTGAGCTTCAAACACTTGGATAAAGGTGATATAGCTTCAGCTGCATGCGAAACAAACGAGTTACCTTCAAATCCACGCGTAACATGATTTAGCTTCAAATCAATGCGATGTAGAAGGTTTAGCTTCAAATCCATGCGATACACAAGATTTAGCTTCAAATCAATGCGATGTAGAAGGTTTAGCTTCAAATCCACGCGAAACAAATGATTGAGCTTCAAACACTTGGGATAAAGGTGATATTGCTTCAACTGCATGCGAAACAAACGAGTTACATTCAAATCCACGCGAAACACATGATTTAGCTTCAAATCAATGCGATGTAGAAGGTTTAGCTTCAAATCCATGCGAAATAAATGATTGAGCTTCAAACACTTGGGATAAAGGTGATATAGCTTCAGCTGCATGCGAAACAAACGAGTTACCTTCAAATCCACGCGAAACATGATTTAGCTTCAAATCAATGCGATGTAGAAGGTTTAGCTTCAAATCCATGCGAAACAAATGATTGAGCTTCAAACATTTGGGATAAAGGTGATATAGCTTCAACTGCATGCGAAACAAACGAGTTACCTTCAAATCCACGCGAAACACATGATTTAGCTTCAAATCAATGCGATGAGAAGGTTTAGCTTCAAATCCATGCGAAACAAATGATTTAGCTTCAAATCAATGCGATGTAGAAGGTTTAGCTTCAAATCAATGCGATACACAAGATTTAGCTTCAAATCCATGCGAAACAAATGGTTTAGCTAGAAATACTTGTGATATACATTAGTTAGCTACAACTGCATGCGAAACAAACGAGTTAGCTTCAAATTCATGCGAGACACATGATTTAGCTTCAAATCAATGCGATGTAGAAGGTTTAGCTTCAATCCATGCGATACACAAGATTTAGCTTCAAATCAATGCGATGTAGAAGGATTAGCTTCAAATCCACGCGAAACAAATGATTGAGCTTCAAACACTTGGGATAAATGTGATATAGCTTCAGCTGCATGTGAAACAAACGAGTTACCTTCAATCCACGCGGAACATGATTTAGCTTCAAATCAATGCGATGTAGAAGCTTTAGCTTCAAATCCATGCGAAACAAATGGTTTAGCTAGAAATACTTGTGATATACATTATTTAGCTATAACTGCATGCGAAACAAACGAGTTAGCTTCAAATTCATGCGAAACACATGATTTAGCTTCAAATCAATGCGATGTAGAAGGTTTAGCTTCAAATCCATGCGATACACAAGATTTAGCTTCAAATCAATGCGATGTAGAAGGTTTAGCTTCAAATCCACGCTAAACAAATGATTGAGCTTCAACATTTGGGATAAAGGTGATATAGCTTCAACTGCATGCGAAACAAACGAGTTACCTTCAAATCCACGCGAAACACATGATTTAGCTTCAAATCAATGCGGTGTAGAAGGTTTATCTTCAAATCCATGCGAAATAAATGATTTAGCTTCAAATCAATGCGATGTAGAAGGTTTAGCTTCAAATCAATGCGATACACAAGATTTAGCTTCAAATCAATGCGAAGTAGAAGGCGTAGCTTCAAATCCTTGCGAAACACATGATTTAGCTTCAAATCAATGCGATGTAGAAGGTTTAGCTTCAAATCCATGCGAAACAAATGATTGAGCTTCAAACACTTGGGATATAGTTGGTATTGCTTCAACTGCATGCGAAACAAACGAGTTACATTCAAAATCACGCGAAATACATGAGTTAGCTTCAAATCAATGTGATGTAGAAGGTTTAGCTTCAAATCATGCGAAACAATTGATTGAGCTTCAAACACTTGGGATAAAGGTGATATAGCTTCAGCTGCATGCGAAACAAACGAGTTACCTTCAAATCCACGCGAAACATGATTTAGCTTCAAATCAATGCGATGTAGAAGGTTTAGCTTCAAATCCATGCGAAACAAATGATTGAGCTTCAAACATTTGGGATAAAGGTGATATAGCTTCAACTGCATGCGAAACAAACGAGTTACCTTCAAATCCACGCGAAACACATGATTTAGCTTCAAATCAATGCGATGAGAAGGTTTAGCTTCAAAACAATGCGAAACAAATGATTTAGCTTCAAATCAATGCGATGTAGAAGGTTTAGCTTCAAATCAATGCGATACACAAGATTTAGCTTCAAATCCATGCGAAACAAATGGTTTAGCTAGAAATACTTGTGATATACATTATTTAGCTACAACTGCATGCGAAACAAACGAGTTAGCTTCAAATTCATGCGAAACACATGATTTAGCTTCAAATCAATGCGATGTAGAAGGTTTAGCTTCAAATCCATGCGATACACAAGATTTAGCTTCAAATCAATGCGGTGTAGAAGGTTTAGCTTCAAATCCACTCGAAACAAATGATTGAGCTCCAAACACTTGGGATAAAGGTGATATAGCTTCAACTGCATGCGAAACAATCGAGTTACCTTCAAATCCACGCGAAACACATGATTTAGCTTCAAATCAATGCGATGTAGAAGGTTTAGCTTCAAATCCATGCGAAACAAATGATTTAGCTTCAAATCAATTCGATGTAGAAGGTTTAGCTTCAAATCCATGCGAAACAAATGGTTTAGCTAGAAATACTTGTGATATACATTATTTAGCTACAACTGCATGCGAAACAAACGAGTTAGCTTCAAATTCATGCGAAACACATGATTTAGCTTCAAATCAATGCGATGTAGAAGGTTCAGCTTCAAATCCATGCGATACACAAGATTTAGCTTCAAATCAATGCGATGTAGAAGGTTTAGCTTCAAATCCACTCGAAACAAATGATTGAGCTTCAAACACTTGGGATAAAGGTGATATAGCTTCAACTGCATGCGAAACAAACGAGTTACCTTCAAATCCACGCGAAACACATGACTTAGCTTCAAATCAATGCGATGTAGAAGGTTTAGCTTCAAATCCATGCGAAACAAATGATTTAGCTTCAAATCAATGCGATGTAGAAGGTTTAGCTTCAAATCAATGCGATACACAAGATTTAGCTTCAAATCAATGCGAAGTAGAAGGCGTAGCTTCAAATCCTTGCGAAACACATGATTTAGCTTCAAATCAATGCGATGTAGAAGGTTTAGCTTCAAATCCATGCGAAACAAATGATGAGCTTCAAACACTTGGGATATAGTTGGTATTGCTTCAACTGCATGCGAAACAAACGAGTTACATTCAAAATCACGCGAAATACATGAGTTAGCTTCAAATCAATGTGATGTAGAAGGTTTAGCTTCAAATCCATGCGAAACAATTGATTGAGCTTCAAACACTTGGGATAAAGGTGATATAGCTTCAGCTGCATGCGAAACAAACGAGTTACCTTCAAATCCACGCGAAACATGATTTAGCTTCAAATCAATGCGATGTAGAAGGTTTAGCTTCAATCCATGCGAAACAAATGATTGAGCTTCAAACATTTGGGATAAAGGTGATATAGCTTCAACTGCATGCGAAACAAACGAGTTACCTTCAAATCCACGCGAAACACATGATTTAGCTTCAAATCAATGCGATGAGAAGGTTTAGCTTCAAATCCATGCGAAACAAATGATTTAGCTTCAAATCAATGCGATGTAGAAGGTTTAGCTTCAAATCAATGCGATACACAAGATTTAGCT